>NW_010228904.1:75673-79463 GCF_000690775.1 Eurypyga helias
GCCGGTGGTGGTGAAGGGTGCCCCTGCCTGTGGCAGGAGGTGGGACTGGGGGGGTGTTTGAGTCCCTTCCAGCCCAAAGCACCCTGTGAGTCTGTGATACGATCATTCCACAAACTGAAATCATGACACTCTGTCCAAATGCACTGCAGTAACAAATCAGGAATCAGCTGTTGGTGGTGCATTTTCCCACCATGTTTAGTTTCAGCATCCCCCCAGTAGCCCTCACCTCTGAAGTGATGCATCACACCCTGCCTGGGCCCATTTGTTTATCCATTTTAAATCCGTTCTTGTCATCTGCCATCACTAATTCTTCAAGTAGATTGCTGCTCAGTCGTGAAACGACTTTCTGTAACCGCCCCCTGGGTGGGCTGACCATGTTACTCTGCCATCTACAAACCCCAGGGCTTTTTCCCTGGGTCACTCAAGTTCCACTGAAGAGTCATTTCAAAATAGTTGTTGGCAGTTTGGGGCTCGGGCTTGATGTTAATTTGATGGCAAATAGTGGCCTTTTTGCCCAATGGCAGAAGTTTTTTCCTTTCCTGTTCTGAAAGAACCATCTCCTTATCTTTTTAAAATGTGTTTATAGCTGTACAGCTGTGGCACCTTTTCTGTCACAGGTCACATTATACCTCCGTGTTACCACTGCTCGTGTCACATCTCCATGGACAGCACAACTGAGAGACGTGTCTGTGATTTAGTGCCTTTCTGTAAATCGTAGCACAGTGCCCCGTGAAGTTACCGAGACCCAAAGTGCAGCCTGTCTGCTCCACTTTCTCATGGCTCTGCATTTCTACAAGAAAGAAAGAGCTACATCTGCTTTTCAGCTGAGTCTGTGGGGTCTCGTGATCGTCAGTCCCCTGGGAGAGAGCAGGGACTGGGAGCTCATGTGAGCTTCACTAGCAGAGGCAGTACCTGAGAGACACTTCTGCGTATCCCTTGTTTCTGGGTTTGTCTCAGAAAAACGGAGCCACACGATCTGTGTTCTCGATCGCTTGGCCCATACTCGGGATGCTGAAAGCAGACGATCTGTTTTCATACGGAGCACAGCACATATGCTTGACTGTAGTTAGTCACATATTGTAAAGCTATTTTTTTACATCCTCTTTTGCGGTTCCTGTTTAATTTTGGGTTATCAAAGAAACAGCACTAGACACTGTGTGCAGTTTGATGTAACGAGCCGTTCGGTCGCTCACAGTATTTTATGGCAGGTGACTCAGGGGACATAGTTCTGTTCTACCCTTCTCTGTAAGGATGAGTGACCTTTTTCATTGCGGCATGCATGCCCGTAACCTCGTGATGGAGGATTCTAAAGTTTGGAGCTTCAGCAGTGGGCTGGGAGCGCAAGCAAAAGAGCATTGTACGAGCGAGGGTGTCAGGATTGCTTTACAGGTGGTGTGGTAGCTCTCCGTCCTTTCGGAGGTAGAGTGGTGCAGAGGGTTTTCGGAATTCAGTCCTGACAGGCTGGATCTGCACAGCCCAAATCACCAGGAAAAGTCTCTGGACTGCAAAAACCTTCTCCATTAGGGTTTGGTAGCACTAACACATGCTCAGTTAGTAAATCCATGATGTCCCTGTAAGTACTAAGACTTACTTAAATTTATACAGGGAAGTTTGACCTGTGTAGTGTGGAATGGAATTTCAGTCTTTGCCAAGTCTCCATCCCTCTCCAAGTCAGAGCTGATGGATGTAGTCACGGTGGCAGCATCCACTGTGTCCTCTGCAGGGACCAAATGTTGTGGAAGCGAGCAGAGTCCTCCTGGGCTCAGCCTGTGTGCTGGGCCACTGTCCTGGCCTGTCCCCAGGCCGGGGCAGTAGAGGCCAGGGCAGGCCAGCACAGCAGGCACGGTGGCCAGCAGCTCCCTGGAGGCTCGTGCTGCGGGTGGGTCCCAGCACCCATCACACATAAAACACTCCTGTCTACGTTTCATCACTTAGGTTTGGTCATCAGGGCACTTCTCTCTTACAGGAACGTATTTATCTAACCCCGTAGTTAACAAACTAACTTCATCTCCCCTTGACAGCTGAAAAATGTTTCATCCTCAGTGTTTTTTACACTGAAGACGAGAATAAAGGTGCACAAAAAGGTAAAAAAAGAACAAAACCAAAAGTAAATAATGTGCCTCTTTTTCACTGACCAGAGAAAATGGTAAACCCACTTTCTTTCTACCCTGTATTTTTTTATCCCAGAGGGATAGTGTCAGCAGCCTTTGTGGTTTCTGAAAGTTTCACTTCAAATGCTCGTTGAAAGTTGACAAATTCAG
Source organism: Eurypyga helias (assembly GCF_000690775.1). Lineage (NCBI taxonomy): Eukaryota > Metazoa > Chordata > Aves > Eurypygiformes > Eurypygidae > Eurypyga > Eurypyga helias. Next base: position 77,935 of record NW_010228904.1, read on the forward strand.
AAAATAATGCTGGCATGTAACAGAACTGGTTGGTTTCGTTTTCTCAGGCTAATATTCCTGCCCTTGGCTTCCCAGTGCCCTGATCCCTCTGATCAGGTGGTGATAGGGATGCGCCTCACTGGTGGTAGGGGTGTGCGTGTTGGGTGAACTGGCCTGACGTGGGGCCTTGGAGGTGCCATGCGGGTGTCTGGTCCTGACTTCGTTGCCAGAGAGATTCTGTGAGCCTGAGGAGCACAGAGCAGGTTCTCAAAGCACCGGCTGTTCTCTGCACCACGTACCCCACATGTCCATGGTGGGGCTGGACAGAAAGGGCTTGTCAGCTGCCAGAAACGTGAAAAGCAGTGCAGGGGCCTGAACGGCCGTGGGCTCCATTCTGTTCCCTCTTCAATGTGTGGGCAGCCTCTGGCAGCCGGACGACATTAGTCTTCCATGTAAGTATTATTCTTAATTGTATGTTGTGTCGTTGCCATATGGCTGTATCTGGCACTTAGCTTTAGCAGCCAGCCTAGTTCTTGCTGCTACTGTGAGCAGCAGGACGTAGGTAGCATGACCCAAACCAGCTGCTCCCTAAGGTGTTGACTCCATCTGCACTTAACTTGGGAGGCTTTCCGTATGGAAGTGTGTAATTAGTGTAAGGCAGCGAGTTCAAACCTTGTGCCTTATTTCTGTGTTCAGAGGGAAGGTGTAAGTTGTAATTTCAGTCATACAGGCACAGGATTTTGAGAATGTTCCCTTGTTTGGGTTCATTGCGGGGTAAGTGTAACGACTGCATGTTATCTGGAGTGGCATTTGGATGGGGGATCTGTCATCAGCTGACACTAACCTGCACATGTCTCAGAGGAAGATGAAGAGCATTTATATACGCCAGCTGGAAAGCATTTGCTGTTTCCTTTTATTCCCCCTCTAACGCTGCAAATCCCATAATGTGCATCTGTGTAGGTCTCATGGTGTTCCAAGTAGCGGGAGGTTTGTGTGGCATTAGGGCATCCTAAGCCGTTTAGACAACCTTGATGTGTCAATAATCCCCTCCATGAATTAAAGCTGAGCAGTGGCTCAGTCTCTCGGGCACTCTTGCCTACTCAGTTTGATTTGCTTGGGGTTAGAAATGGCTTTATTAGGATGTTAAATGCTCATGTGAAAATAACCTCCTGGCCAAAGCTGGTGGAAGGGTGCTGAGGATTAATCCCACCCTCCGGTCTCAGACAGCATCTCAGGACACTGCTCGGAACAGAAATCACTCGCAGGTGTAAGGACACACCGAGACTTAACTACTGAATGCAGTTTATCTGACAGGCTTTTCTGCCTTTGCATGCCCAGAGCCGCCTTTTGCGCAGGGTGTTAGCTGAGCCTGACTTTATTGAAATATCACTGGATTTCAGCGTCGCCTGAAGGTTAAATGAAGCCAGTCTGTTTTGCACCACCCGCTACCAAACCGGTTTAAATCAGGAGCTAAACTAGGGTAGGTGGACATGTGCTCCGGCGGCCCTGGTCATTGGGTAAGAGCCGTCCGTGCTTTCCGACCCTGCAGG
>NW_010228904.1:79494-89984 GCF_000690775.1 Eurypyga helias
GTGTGTTTTAATTCTGCAGAGAGAACAAGGCTGCCCCTCGCAGCTCGGTGCAGGTGTCAGCCCGGTTCTTGGCATGCCTGCTACACAGGACAGTCTTCACTTCCCACCTCATCTCTGAAGGCTCCTCATGTGGAAGACATCTGCTTCAGCAGCAGCGACGTTTTGGCCTTGTTTTGACATGAGAAAATTCCTTGTTTTCTCTGGGAGGTTCATGCAATTCCCAACTGTCTTCAACTGCTGATGACAAAAATAAGACAAAAAAATCTTTCCCGCTTCTCTGGGGATGTAAGTCATAACCTCCCTCTGGAAATGAGGGAAAAGGGAGACACAGCGGGCCCTCGGGAGCTGCGCCTTATGGAGTGCATCTGCCCTTCCATTAACTGCCTGTACAGTAAATGAGTTAAATATCTGGAGCACTGTTCATTTTTGTCTTCAAAGCTCTGGAAACCCATCTTGCTTTGTAATGATACAGAGAAAAGGACTAAAGCAAGATGCTTCTTTACAGAAAGGTACAGTAAGTTGTAGCTAAAAATACAGCTAAAAAATCAGAATAGCATATCCCAGGGCCTGCTTAATCAGCGAGAATGGAAGGATAAAGCATTCCTGGGACATCAAAGGAAAAGCCTTGTACAGTAGGTCCTTCATTTTGGTCCATTTTGGGAAATGTGTTCAAATGGCACACTCTGCGTGGGTTGATGAAAAGCAGGCCTCGATGCTTCAGATTAACATTCTAGTGCAACCAGAGGGGCTCAGCGTGGCGGAGTAATTTACTGCAAATTGGCAGATGGCTGGAGTGAAAAGATTACCATGAATCAAGTTAGATGGCAAGTGTAACAAAGCAATAGCAAGTAAAAATAATACTGCTTTCCTCATTCCCATTAAAAGTGAAGAGAGCACCAATAGCTTCAAAGCGTATTGAGTGGCAGCAGTTTTTGATGCCAGCTGAGAGCTCTCCCGAAGCTCCTCCTCACTTTCTCATATGCTGTTCTAACTGACCATTGGCTCCGTCCCTGCTGCTTGCATGGATTGCCTGGAAGTATCTCCCTGCTGAGTTGGTCTGACAGTGTCTTGGCTGCTGCCCAGTTACCGCTGTGGGCAGAGTTGCCCTTTGGGTGCTCCATGAGAATCACCCCATTATCCTTGGTTCCATGCATCCTCACCAAACCCCCATGTGGTGAAGTATGTCATGCTTTCAGCCGTTCCAGTACCCAGACCTCTGAGGATGTATCCCTGGGACTTTGGGACTGTTCGTTGTGTGTGTGTTTGCCCTGGCACCTCTTCTTTTGCCCTGCCAGTGTTTGGTCCCATTTTACCTGTTATGCAGCAATGGAATGGCCCACTCCAGATGGATCCAAGACAGCCTGTGTTAGGTTTTAATCATAGAATCACAGAGTGGTTTGGGGGGGAAGCGACCTTAAAGCCCCCCCAGTGCCCCCCCCTGCCATGGGCAGGGACCCCTTCCCCCAGCCCAGGTTGCTCCAAGCCTCATCCAGCCTGGCCTTGGACACTCCCAGGGATGGGGCATCCCCAGCTTCTCTGGGAACCTGTCCCAGTACCTCCCCACCCTCTGCGGGAAGAATTCCTTCCTGATGTCCCATCTCAATCTCCCTCTTTCCGTTTAAACCCGTTACCCCTTGTCCTGTCACTCCCTGCCCTTCAGAAAAGTCCCCCCAGCTTTCTTGTAGCCCCCCCCGGCACAGGAAGGGGCTCGAAGGGCTTCCTCAAGCTTTTTTTCTCCAGGCTGAAACCCCCAACTCTCCCAGACTGTCCCCGTGGCAAAGGGGCTCCAGCCCTCGGGACATCTCCATGGTCTCCTCTGGACTCACTCCATGTTGTACTGCTACAGCTTTACACTTTATGTGAAGTGTTGCCAGAAAGTGAGGAAGATCAAGTCTTGTGTGTATTAAAATGCATTTAGCACTTCAGCTGACCGTACTCATCTGTACCTGCAATACAGAAATCTGCTTTGGGAAGCCAGCTACTTACACCTAAAGGAGAAGTTGGCATGACGCCGTTTGGGTTCACAGCCATTGCCACTGATGTACTCTTTCAGAAGTCAGCATGTGCTTTCTGACCTGGCAGAGCCCCTCCATGAGCCACTAACCTCTCCATGTTCCCAACAAACGAAGGCCCGTGTAGAAGCATGCAGGTTCGTAAGGAGCAGAAGCTTTGCTTGGCTCCACAGACCGTGAGTTTCACGGGAAAACACAGAACTGGCAGAAAGGCTGCCAAAGGACAGGTCTAACGGGTACCTCGAGTGCTTGATTTTTCTGTGGTAATTACTGTTCAGTTCCAATAATTACCCAAGCAAGGCCACAATTACGTGATGCACGTCTGCATTGAAGTCGTGTGTATCTCACAAATGTGTATGAAATAATTAAATAGTAAGGCTGAATAAGCAGCTGTACTTTGCTCTTGCTGGACAAACCTCAGAAATAAGTTTGTTGCCCTCTCTTGCTATCCTGGTTGGACTCTTGGTTTCAGGCTTGGATTTCATTCACAGAGCAATGGCTCCGTTTGTGTTTCTGTCGTCTAACGGCAGCATGGGGGGATGAGCCCGCACAAAGCACCTTCTGTTTTGAACACTTTGGTCATCCCAAAGAGCTGCACCCCAGATGCATTAAAAGATGAGCTCATACTTTTCAGAGCAAGCTAAAGCATTAGAAGAATGTGATGTGGCATGAAATACAGCCCTTTTGGTTGATGAACTCTGTTGTTCCTTCATTCTCTCGATCTCGGGCTAATTCTAGAGCATTCTTAGTCGTAAGAGTCTGAGTGTGTTCACCAGACCAGGTTGCTCCAAGCCTCATCCAGCCTGGCCTTGAACACTTCCAGGGATGGGGCATTACAGTTTCACAACCAGCTGCCATGCTCCTTGGGCCTTACGTAGGGGTCCAGCCTGAGAGTAGAAGGAGAAGTTTTAGGCTGCCAGTAGACGTAAAGCCTGTCAGTTGGGCAGTCAACACAGAAATAGCTTTAACTTTGTTATCTTGGGGACCTGCAGGACAGAGCCCTTCTGGAAGCCTGCATTTCCACCGCTGGGCTGTTAGCAGTGCTAGCCTGAGTATGTCTGTGTGGCCGTATTTTGTAGCCCCGTACACGCGTGTCCCTGTGTGCCGTGGTGCCCGAGGCGGCAGCCCTCCATCACCACGGCACTGCTGCCGCCAGCGTGGTCCCCGGCTGCCTCTTGGCATCATACAGCTTTCCGGCCTGAGCCGCAGTATCCACGCCTTGGCAGGGTATGGGCTGGGTGTAAGCTTGGGCACCTTTTTCCTTAGGAAGTAGAGATAATGTTTGGTTCCCCTTTTCTGTGTCAGCTCCCAGGTTTCCTCCATGCCTGGCGCTTTTCAGTAACGCTGATTCCTTACAGCGCAGGATAGGACAGCGTTCCTTACTGCTGGCAAGGAACTGCTGAGGCTGACCACATGCTCCAGTACCGGAGTAATGCAGCTAAGGCGCGTTACGTTTGTGTTTACGTAGGTGTAGATTTACGTTCATGTGCACAGGGGGTGGGAGAGAGATTGAAAAACCAGGTACTTTACCTGTCCTGGATGTTGTCTTCTGAGTGGGTGAAACTTCTGACGGTTGGCCTAAAGGGAAGAAGCGTGTTGCCCTTAGTAAAGGGTACAAATGCTAAGTGCTAGCCATTAGAAAACAGCAAGCCAAATCACGTAAAGCTTTATGTGATGCAAACATCAACGGAGATCTTTGCAAGAGTTTCAGTGGGCCCAAACCGCTAAGTCTGCAGAGGAGGAAAGTACAGTAGATTTTGAGGGACTCGATTGTGCTTGTCTTTCTCCCGGGCTTGCACTTCCCTGCTCAGTCACTAGCAACTTTGATACTTTGCTAAAGCAAATGCATCCTTTTACTTTTATTAGTTCAGATCAGCTGAAAGTTGGAAGGCGGACTAAGCAGAAAGTACTGCGAGATGTTCCTGCCATGTAAAGGAGGCAGGAAGCTCCCGTCTGAAAGGTTCAGGCAGGTTTAAGGAAGCGAACCCTCTGTAGGGGATGTTACGGTATGAGCAGAGGGGGAGTGGGGGTGACTGCTGCAGGACAACCCCAAACCTCGCTGTCACGATTCTTCATCACCCTCTGCCTGGAATCAAGGGCAGTTGCTGTAGTGCTACTTCATGGTGACAGGGAGAAACAGGAACACATACAGGTTCTTTACGTGTGAAGTTACGAAAGGGAGGAGCGGGAATTCTGCCCCGTGGATCACTGCTCAGCCCAGGCACCCTGGTGCCCCTGGTCTCTGAGCCCAGCGACTCCCAGCTCTGCATCGGGCAGGGGCACAGCCTTTGGCCGGAAGGTGAATGATCGCTGGGACTTTGCCCAAAGAGGGTGGGTGTCCTCACGGCACTGCGGGCTTCACCAGAGTACCACCCGTCAGCCCCCGGGAGCGAGGGCATTGCCGGCCTTCTCGGCTTGAGCGCTTTGTTGGCTTCATCCTCTTCTCGACTTTGACCCGAAGATCTTTTGTGCTGTACCAAATATTTTTTTGTCTGCGTTCTGTGTAACTAGTAAAATCCCAAACCAGGCGCTTGCATCCTCACGAGGGCGCTGGGGCCTGAGCTGAATGGAGCCATCACAGCAGCTCGTCTGGCTGCGCCTGGGTCAGTGGGGCCTTGCCCGGGACCCTCTGCTCTGGAGTCAGCGCTGTGGGCGATGCGGCAGTGCTCGGTTGCATCTCTTTGGTGTCACAGCTATCAGGAGCGATAGCGGCACACAGGAAGAGCATGGCATTTGCTCCTTGGGCCCCAAAGCAGGTTACTGATTTTCATTTTGTTCTGAAAGTTACGGTGTTTGTGAAAGCTACGGGAAACCAACAGCCTGTGGAGGTGTAACTCTGCAAGTTATTTTGTGGTTGGATTGTCACGGTAATGCTTAGAATTGAGAGTCAGGTATTTCTTTAATCATTTCATTTTGCTGGTGCTTTCATCTGCTCCTGTGCTTTTATGGTACTCGGGACTGAAATCTGAGGGTCAGGAGTTCGTGTCGTCACAGAAGTCCCACAGCAGAGCTGTACTGCAGGAAAGCAGGTTCTGGGCATGCAAGGTGATGTTGGATTCCTGACGCAGTTCACTGCGCTGTCTTGGAGCTAGACTAAAGCGAGACGGCTCTTCCCTAGTTAGCGTGCTGGGAGTGTTCGTTTATACCCTGTGCTTTGACCAGGTTTTGAAAAAGAGCTCAGTAGCTTAATTTCAAATAAAAAATGGGAAATGTGCCATGTAAGGTTAGTTCTTACTCCTGAGTTGTTGTTTCAAGTGAGGATAATAAACAACCTTCTGTTTTGACATTTTTGGCAGCGTCACAAAGCCAAAATACCCAAAATAGGTGTTTTCCTTGAAGTTTATTAACATCTGATGCCTTGGGTATATGCAAAGAACGTGAACTCATTGTGTCTGTACTGCAGTACTACACTCTCATTCCAAGGTCACTTTTCTACGGTTGTTTTTCAAAGTTTGTACGTGCAAATGGCTTTGGCACCAGGATTAGCGGTTCTACAATTTGCTTTCACAAAACTCGGCAAAAATATGGCAACAGAGATAAAAACCCCGGGCAGATTGCAGGATGAATGGAAACAATCCCTCTGATGGAACAGGGCTGAAGTTCCGTCTGCTCAGCCTCCCAGTTCCATTCCCATGTCCCCATCCCTACTCGCCCGCCCAGGTGATAGAGACGCGGTTACTCATTGACGGAGGGAAGGTTCACAGCCAGGGATGCAGCAGCCGAGTGCAGACCCAGGCTTCCCTGTGGAGAAACGGCAGATGAACTGCAGGAAGCCTCTGAGTGCCTGGGCAGCGCAGTGAGAAAAGACCGTAACAGTGTCAGGTCTCCACAATACATGTTGGTGGGGTTCGGGGGGGATTTGGGTGTTGGGTTTTGGGGTTTTTTTAGGAGAGAAACTCTGCAACAGAGCAGCTGGCCTCTGTACCTCTTCAAACTGCCATTGCTAGGTCGGAGCAGTCTGCATTCAGGAGAGGTCTCCTGTTAATCCCAAAGAACTGGATCTGACCTTCACTTCCAATTTCAGTACAAAGAACAGATCTCTGTGAAGATGCAGGTGTTGGAAGGCTTTGAAAAACAATCACATCTTGAATTGCAAAAGGAGCAGAATCATTTGGATTCAGAGATCCAGGCCGTGTATACCACGGTGACTGGGCCAGCTTTGGCAGCATGAGAGTGAGAACCAAAGGCGGCTGAAATGAAAAGGCAGTTTCTGAATCACATCACAGTTTAACCTGAATAAACCCCAAGTCAGTACCACGGGGGTTTTCTGGAATTTGGGGGAAAAGAAGGAAGGGAATGGAAGTGGGAATTAACTTCTAGTCTTCAAATTCTTGCTGGGGAGTAAAACTCACGTTATGAAGACTTTTCTAAGATTTTTGCAGTCCTGTTAGGAATGCAGAAAGAATTTTCTTTCTCAGCTCATCCTCTGCAGTTCAGCCTGACTCTGTCCCCCCACAATGCTCCGGGCTCCTGTAGCCGGCCGCGTCGCCAGTTCTGCCCTCTGATCTACGGGCTGCGTCCCCATCTCTCTGTCGGTCTCGCACTGGCACACACCCGCTGAGGCTTCTTTCTGCCTTACACATCTTCAGAATCTGACTAATCCTTTGCCACTGTCCAGAGAGCATCAGAGGAGCTGACAAAAGGATCACCATTTCCTTTTTGTTAATCTCCACCTGGATATGACTGTTATTGTTTAGCTTTCAGCTAAAAGTTCTGCAAGAGGTGAGGTGGTAATAGGTCAGGAAACGCCGCTGAGTTCAGAAGCTTTACAGAATTAATTACTGCTGGAAATTGCAAATTATACAGTATGCTCGTTTAGTGTGCTAATAGCTGGGCTGTGCCCTGTACTTTGCCCGGGGCAGAAGGTAGAGTTTGGCTCTTCTGCCCTGAGTGGGCAGAGAGCAGGGACCTGCCACCTGTCCCGTGCCTGCTCCTCCCCGCCAGCAGCGACCCCCTCCACCGCAACCCCGCTCTGCCCTGCGTGCATCCATGCTGGCACAGGGTGTGTGTCCCGGCCTCCAGTCTCGCTGGTGTTTGGGGGCACAAATACCCCAAATCGGGTGTAGTCAGCGCTTGCTGTATTGTTCGAGGTGAGCGAGGAAGCCCAAGTCAGGCTGGGTGCTTCTCTTTCACCTCACCTCTAGGTGCTGTGGAGCGTGACTTCAGTACGATAGGAGGATAAATGGGGAAGAAGCCTGGGTTTGACTGGCACTTGAAATACAAGTGCAGCTGCAAACTTGTAAAAAGTATCTTCCAAAACATCCACACAGCTTTACACTAAAGCTCCATAGAAAAATTCACTTGATGTAATATTCGGTTGTGGCTTAAAAATACAGAAATATTTTTGAGTCCTAAAAGTCAAAAATCACAGAATCACAGAGTGGGTTGAGTTGGAAGGGACCTTACAACCCACCCAGCCCCACCTCCTGCCATGGGCAGGGACCCCTTCCACCAGCCCAGGTTGCTCCAAGCCTCATCCAGCCTGGCCTTGGACACTCCCAGGGATGGGGCATCCACAGCTTCTCTGGGCAACCTGTCCCAGTGCCTCCCCACCCTCTGCGGGAAGAATTCCTTCCTGATGTCCCATCTCCATCTCCCTCTTTCCGTTCAAACCCGTTGCCCCCTGCCGCACGGACAGTGTTAGAGGCAGGGCAGCTGTGGGGTGGGCAGCACGGTGTACCTGACACACTTACAGGTTTCCTTCCAGGAAGGGGCAGCTGCAGCGGGCGCTGGTGAAGCTCTCCCACCGCGGGCCTGTTCGCACACGACAGAACTTGCTGCTTTCCAAATTCGCCTTGCATCCCTCTTTTTCAGTCACCGGGCTGACAGTGTTGTCAAGTGGTGGCTTGGGGGGTGGGGGGGGAAGGAAACATTAATTGTTTATCCACGTGGGCTGCTGTGCCAGAGGAGCATGCAGCTTGCCCGGAGGAAGCGCTGGTCTGGGACCAAGGCAAGGACTGACAAGGTAAGTGTGGAAGTCAGATTGAGCTGAGTATATAAGAAAAAAGAAGCAAAGTCTTTATAAAAAGTACCTTCTCAAGCAATGAATACATTACCTCAGGTCCTGAAATGTGATGTGGGGACAGTTTAAGTCTTGTAGCCTTTACCTGTCCTTAAAGACAGTCCATGGCCCAGCAGAGGCACCTTCCTGCCTCAGCACATAGGGTTTGGTAGAGCTTACACACACCTTACTCTGTACGTGGGCTGCAGGACCTGGCTGTGGCATCACAGCGGTTAAGTCACAATCACACAGTGAAATCAGTGCTGTAGCTACAGCTGCAGAAATTCCAGAAATTCCTGCTCTGCATTGCTGCAGTGCAGAGCAGGGTGTGAGCCCGGGAGAACCCATCCTAGTGCTGATCTCTCTCTGCTTCCTCCCAAAACCGGCACTTGCTTTTCTTTAATGAAGATGTGTTTTGCCCTACATTTATCAGGAAAGCCCAGATGATTTAAGCTGGCATAGCTCCACGGATGTCAGCAAGCACTTCATTTCTGGGGTGATTGCTGGATTGCTCAGCGGGAGGACCTACTGCCTTGTGATGGGTTGTAAGGCACGTGCGTACTGGAGCATTTGCCCTAAGACGTACCCGTACCTCATGATTAAACTACAGTGTTGGACATTAGCAAGTTTGCATTGCCCTAATCGTGGAGTCCATGCTGGCACTCACACGTTAGCGACTTTCTGAGGATATGCACCTACCTGGCATTAAAACTTGTTCTTCAGAGGTACCGTTGTTTGCACCTTTCCAAAACTCTGGCAAAACGATTTGACAGTAAACTCTACAGCCAGGGACTTGTCACAGTGGTTTAGATCTCCAGATGTTCTGCTTCTTTTCAAGCCCAAGACATACACTGCAGTTTCATCAAGGAAAAGATGGGTTTTTTCATCTGTCATCTCTCTATCGCTAGCTCTGGGTGAATGACTAGAGAATTTATGAGAGGCAGATGCAGCCCTCGGCTCCGGTGACGAGTTTATATATAGTGTAGTGCAAAAACGACACCCTGGCTGCAAATGCCGTGCGGTTGTTAGAGTCATGTGCTGTTTTTCCGAAGGAGCCCAGCAGACAAACTCCTCCTGGATTTCCAGCACATCACCGGGCTCATAAATATTTCTGAGGTTAAAAATAAGATGAACAGCTCTGTCTAGTGGCAGTTTCAATAACTACATCAGATGGCTGTTATTTGTAACAGAATTCAGCCCATATGTGTTGAATCAAGTGAGTTTAAAAATAGCCGCTTGGCTCGCGTTTACACATGGCAAATGCTCCAAGTACTTCTGGAGAGACACTGGATAAACATGTGAGGCCATATTCTGCCATGAGCTTTCTGCTAGTTCTTTCAAGAGATTTGCTGCCTTTAATTTTCACCAAAAGCAATAAAACCCCCTGAGGCTTTGCCGTTCCTAAAGCTGCCATTGTACTCGGTAAGGCCCTGTGTCTTCCCTCCCCCTGGAATATTCAGCGCTGGATACTCAGAATCCGTCTCGCGCTGACCTGTGCTGGAAACCTGGCAGAACCAGATGTCATCTTGTTTTGGGGTTTGTGCAAGTTCAGTGATACTTCCCTACATAGTTCTTACCAAAACCACCAAAATGGGTAAATTATTCTGGGCCCTGCCAGAAACGGGGAGTGGGGGATGCCCTGCTTGAACAGATTTAGTCCTGGAAGGGTCCTGTTGCAGACCACTGCTCCCCATTGCACTGTCTGCATTCACCTGATGCAGAAAGGATAACTGGGTTTTAGTGATATTAAACACCACCACTCCGTGGGCTGTGTGCCCTAAGGTCAGAGTCGAGGCGGCTCCGCTGTCAGGGTGAAAGGCACTGTCGGCGGGCGGGAATGCTCTGCTGGCATCTCCATCTGGTCCCATCTTCTCCCACCCCAGCTGCGGGCTCAGGGCGCCTGGCAGTGGGGGGATGCTGGAGGGCAGTGGGGAGAGTGCTGCCTTCAGCTGCCTGGGGACATGGGGGGCCAAAACCTCCCCCGGCCACAATCGGGACGTTACTAGGGCCCTCGCTGTGGAGAGAGCTGAGCTAGGAGTACCTAGGTGCAGAGGTTAGAACGGGTGGTGAGCAAAGGGTAAACTGTCTCCAGGCAGTGTCTTTTACACAGTGAGTAATACGCGTGGCTGGTGATGCCACGTGTTCCTCACGCTAGCCCTCTGATAGCTTGCTGCCTGCAGCAGGTTCTGAAACACTGGAAGAAATCACTCAAACCTTCTCCAGAATGTCACAAAAAGGTGTTATTTCCTGAAATAGCAAAATGGTTTATAAAATTGCTTTTCAAATAACCTCACTTAACCTCATGATTTTGGTGCTGTACAGTGCGTTACACGGTGTGTGCAGCAGGAACAAGGCCATACAGCTCGGTTGGTGGCTTTGTTAGCAGTTTGGGGTTTTCTGTCTCAAAGGGTGCTTTCCCTAAAGTCATAGTAGGCTAACGAGACGCATCCATCGACACCACTGCTTGGCGTCTCTGC
>NW_010228904.1:90016-97458 GCF_000690775.1 Eurypyga helias
TGGGGGGAAAAAACCGATGTGCGAGCTAGTTCAGGGGAACCTTTGCAGAGACGGTTGAGGCTGCCAGAGAACCAGGATCATGCCGGTGACAACTTCACATGGCAAGACAAGCAAAAATTCTTTTCTGTAGCCTGCTCACGGAATATTCTCCGGTTTTCTGTAGCGTGCAAAGCCACCTTCCCTACAGTGCTGATTTAGACTGTGCCCCTGCCTCAGTTTTCAGCAGATTTAGACTGTCTCTCATTTTTCATATCGGCACGTTATAATAAAAGACTTTCAGAGCCCTGTGAGCTTTAGATAAATGAGTAAAGTCTTACCTACAAGTTAGGAAAACAACGATCTTGCATGGTAAGATCGGTCTTTGAACAAACCATCTCTGTTCTACCATAATTAGGTAAACGTGATTGGTGATTTTTTTCTTCCTCTAGTGATCCATTCCTTCACATAGAAGTTCTCCCTGAGCTTCATACTGTGTGGAATACTCCGATGTAGTCAAAGCAGGGAGAGCTCTGAGTGTGGGAAAAGCAAGGAATAGCATCCTACTGTGTGCCTCTGGCTTTCTGTCTTGAGGGTTTCACCTGGGGTGGTGTTACAGCATGCTGTCATCTACCTGTCAGTAAGCAGGCTCATTCCAGCAGGTTTGGTAATGCCAAGGTGACAGTGAGCTGTGTGGCAGGGTGATGGTGACAACCCGCTCCCTGGGTTTGGTAATGCCAAGGTGACAGTGAGCTGTGGGGCAGGGTGATGGTGACAACCCGCTCCCTGGGTTTGGTAATGTCAAGGTGACAGTGAGCTGCAAAGTGGGATGATGGTGACAACCCACTTCCTCCGTTCTGAGATTGTACCTTGGGTTTTGTTCAGGTTGGCACATGGGCAAGGGGCTGGTGCTCCACTTGCTAGGAGGTGTTTGCAGGTGGCTGGGGTATCCCAAGCTTTGGATGCAAACACCTCCGTGTCTCAAGGTTCAGCTAAAGAAACGTGCTGGACCCATCAGTCAGTTAAAACCCATCTGTGCTCTGGCAGAGGTGACTTGGGTGGTGGCATTTACGTCAGTGTAGGCCCTGCCTCTGGGGTAGATCACCTTGCTCAAGGACTCCTTGCACTTGGTCCGTAGCAATTCCTGGCTGCTAAGGTGTTATCTCTGGTCTGTAGAGTTTTAGCAGCCTGACACCCACCTACTCGGTCTTGCTTTTCTCGCTCTGCCATTCTGAGACGTGAGCTCATCAAGATGAGAAGGTTTTGAAACCCAGCGCCAGCCCACCCACCCTCCTCCACACCCACCCACTCCTTCTTACCTACTTTAATTGATCTTAGGGAATGATTCAAAGCACACTTGTACTTAATGATGGTAAAAACATACCTTTCCATCAAAAGGGAAAATGGGCGTGAAGGGAGAAGTTAGTGAAGGTGGTGGAGTGGTAATTGTAGATTTGTGTTGCCACATGCATCTCTGCATCGTGCTGCCTGGATCCGAGGCCAGAAGGGCTTGCATTGACTGTGGTACATCAGAATAAGCACAAATAATGAAGAGATTGCATAAAGCATTTCCAGGTAAAGATTGAGCATGTTTGCCTTGTCTAATGACTTCAGTCTACAGGAGGATCAAAGGTCAGAGCCTAAAAGATGGAAGATGAGCTCACTAGAAGTGGCTCAAGATCTCGGACGAGCTGCTGCCCAGCAGCAGAGCTGCGAGAGGTTAGAGCTACAGCAGATGCTGCGTAGATTGCAACACAAAAGGCACGAACATTTCATATTCAAAACTCTCTTGAGACAAGGACTCTGCTTTTTCTAGGCAGGCAGGGCTTTGTTTCTTAATCGTGGCAAGCAGATAGAGCCAGAAATAAAGCTGTGACTAGCTGAAGAGTCGTGTGCCACAGAACTTCACTGTGAAGTCTAAACTTGCACGTTTGTCTGAAATCTCCAGCGAAGCCAACAGAATTTTATAAAAGGAATGCATTCTTGTTCAGTCGGCCTCCTCCCCTGCAACACCTCCACTCAGCAAGATCCTGCAGCCTTGACTCCTCTTTGCATCAGCAAAGGCTGAAGATAAGGAGGGAGAAAGGATAAGAGAAGCCTGCTGCTTGCAAATTGCCCTGCCCAGAAAGAACTCCAGACTTTCTCAGATGCTTTCTCTGGCCTAGTGCTTGATCCCAGCTCTCTGCAAGTGCCTTGCACCCTGCGCCCCATCACCCCGGTTGTTGCCTTTCTCCCTCACGCACCAGATTGAATCTGGCGAATTGGGTTTTTCAGTTATTTTGGCCCAACATTTTGAAGCTGCAAGTCCTGGATCGTGTCTCCTTTTTCTCATTCTCCCGTTGTGCTGGGTTTTCTTTCTTACATCCCCTTTCATAAGTTCTGACTCATTTCACTCTCTTTGTGTGCTCGCATTTGGCAGCTCCCGTGATGTCTGCCTGCCAGTGCCTTGCAATCCCCATGTCGTCTGCTGCACTCGCTGTGTTTCTTGGTGGCCTGCCAATTCTCAGACTTCAAACCTCAGTACTTCTAGGATCTGCTCTCTCGAGATTTTTTTCCCTTTTTATTTCCTCTCCTTTTTTAATATTTTAAACCATTTTCCTTTGGCCCTGCGCTGAACTCTCTCTAGGCACAAGGAAAATAATGGGGTTTTTGCTGTCTGACTCGGAGCATACTGGCTTCAGAAGGGTGGTGCAGAGGTTGCTTTGAATGTGCTCCTGGAGGCTTTATTCAGAGTGCAGCGCTGTCTCAGCTGCCTCTTCAAAGAGGAAGGTCTGTAAATAACCCCGAATTCAAAGGTTTGGTATGACCCAGTGGTAGATCTATGCTGAACGCTTCCATTGGGTGAGGAGCTTCGGGAAGGCGGGAGGTGGCAGGAGGTGGCAGGCAGCATTATTCTGGCAGTTCTGTTTTGTTCTTCCCACTTGCTGTAATGGGCGTTTCCCGCAAACACTCATGTACAGCTCCATGAGAGGAGCTAATTTACAGGGGAGAAGAAATCCTGGGATTGTTTTCCGTGCCAACACTTTGATAAGCATTGCAGATTTGAAACACGTATGTCAATTAAAAAGTTCACATCTGTACCTTGTTACTGATGGCTCTTTTATTCTCCTTACAAAGACATTTCTAAGCCTTCCTGTAAGATCACTGCTGGTTTGAAAGGCTGGTTTGTGGTTCCAGTGTGTATCCGATGGCGGTGGCGCCTGCTTTCTGATATAACCAAAAAAAGTGTATGCCGGTAAGACATAACCCAAACTTGCATATTTTAATGTTAAATGGCCACAGTCACTCTCTCCTATTCTTTTCCTTTGTCTTTATTTTATGTCTGTGGGAAACGGGCGCGGAAAGAGATTATAGCCTGTGGATGTAGAAGTACCCACGTGCTTGCAGAACTTGCCAGTCTGCAGGAGAAGTCTGTGTCAGGCTGAGTAGCTGGAGGAACGTTTGTTGCATCATTGTTTTTTAACCTTTAACATCAAGGCAGTAATTTCTCATGTTGTATTTGCCAATTAGAACTAACATAATCACGTACTGACATACACAAACAGAGAGGGAAGCTGCTCATCCTTAGGCCAGAATATGGTGTTATTCATTAATCTATTTATACATTTCTATAAATAAGCCATATGGACATGCATTAGTGAGCGTTCTTTGCAAGTTTAACCCCTTCTTTGTCTGTGTAATACATGGAGAAAGTCAGTCTTGACTTCTGCAAAGTATTTGCACAATTGGAATAAACTTTGTGCTGAGCTAAGAAAGTGTTTAAGCCAATGAGTGGCTGTTAGTTTTCCCACTGAGTTGAACTAAGCTGTGTTCACATACAATATACATATATTTATAATCAGATCTTTCTGCCTATGGGGTTTTTGCATAATAATGTTGATCATATAGATCCCTCATGATAAATGACTTATCAGGTAAGTCAGGCACTGCTATTTGTTTCTTCTTGATTAGCTATTTATAACCTCTTCTGAGTAATGTTGCCCTCATCAGATAGCCTGAGTAAGGATGTCTGCATACATACATACGTATGTACATACGTGTGTGCATGTCTGCCATTAAAATTCCACACAAATTCCATTCTGCATCCATGGTTTCTGTGTAGGCAGCAAAGTGCCACTCGCAGACACTGCTCCCAGAGCTGCTGTTGCTGGAACAGGCAGAAATAGTCCGGTGGTGAGCTGTCCCACGCTTCTAACAGCCGTTCCCACTGGAGCAGACACCCCTCACGCAGCAGCCAGTGTCCTCTGCTGAGCTGAAACCTGACCAGTAGCTCAGGTTCTTGCTGGGCAAGGGATGGCCAGTAAGCTCTGCCCACGGCGTGGCCACGGCGCTGGCTCAGTAGCCACTTGCCGTGGTGGTGATGCTGGCTGTCCCACACACTCACGCTTCGTACAGGCTGATCCACACTGGCCAGCTAAGACCAGCCAGGAGGTTATTTACCTCTGCCTTAGTGTTCATATGAGCTAGAAATACCGTGATAAACGACACGTCCAGCTGTGGAGCCCTCAATATCAGAAGGATATTGACCACTTGGAGCGAGTCCAGAGGAGGCCACGAAGATGATCAGAGGGCGGGAGCCCCTCTCCTATGACGAAAGGCTGCGAGAACTGGGCTTGTTCAGCCTGGAGAAGAGGAGGCTCCGAGGAGACCTCATTGCAGCTTTCCAGTATCTGAAGGGCCTACAAGGGTGCTGGGAGAGGACTTTTTACAAGAGCCTGTAGTGATAGGACAAGGGGTAATGGGTATAAATTGAAATCAGGGAGGTTTAGAGTAGATGTCAGGAAGAAATTCTTCACAGAGAGGGTGGGGAGGCACTGGAACAGGTTGCCCAGAGAAGCTGTGGATGCCCCATCCTGGATGTCGTCAAGGCCAGGCTGGATGTGGCTTTGAGCAACCTGGTCTAGTGGAAGGTGTCCCTGCCCATGGCAGGGGGGTTGGAACTAGATGATCTTTAAGGTCCCTTCCAACCCTAACCATTCTGTGATTCTATGACACAGATTTCTCTGTTACAGGCTCTTGGACACTGTATGATTCAGTGCTTTTGTAAACAACTGTTTTCTATTTACGTCCGTGAGTTGCAGCTGACAGCAGTGGGACTCTTGTTGCAGTTCGTTATGTTTCTTATTAGTGCCAGATGTGTTCATCACCGCTAAAATACTGCAGTGGATCCCAAAGAAATTATGCCTTAAGTGGAGTCTCCAGTGTAAATCTCAGGGTACTGGGATTCTCAGTGATTCATGTCTGCTGTCTTTCATTTGTTTGCTCCTTAAATTCTTGTATTAAAGATCCCCTCATCTGTAAGTGCAACTGTCACTTAACAATGCTGGTGCTGAAAGCACTCTGCGAAGGATCACGGCTCTTTGCAGCAGCCATAGTGAAGCAGGAGGCTCCTAGAAGCCAGCCCTGGATTCTGCGGCGGGTGGTGTCGGAGGGTTTGCCTGCCCGCGTTCTCCGAGGAGAGTCGTTCGGGCACCAGAACACACCGCGAATCTGGTAACTGCTGTGCTGGGCACAGTGGAGATCAGGGCAGGGACCGTTCCTGCATGTCTGCTCCGCCATGGGCATTAACCCAGAGACTCTCGGGCGGGAATGCAGGGTGGGAGGCTGGAAGAGATAAGGAGTGTGCTGTGGAGGCATCTCAGGAGTCAAAGGCAGTGTGAGAAAAGACAGCATGTGGAGCTCAGGGTCAGTTGGTGTGTTTGCACATAACACGTGCTGCTCCTTGGATCTGTTTGAACTAGTTTATCTCTTACAAACCCCATTTTTGCAAGTGATTTAATTGCTGGTTGGATGAACGCTCGTAACTGCATATCCACCACTGTTTAAAGCGTTGTTTGCATTTTTCTGCCTCAAATATCTAGCATTCGTTCTGGAATAATATGATTGGCAAGGTACCATGTATGTATTACTCTGATCTGTAAACGAAAATTAATTAATGGCCAATAGCGGTTACCACACTAGATGTCTTTGCTGCAGCTCTATTTTATGTGGGCAGGATTGGGTAAGCAGTAATTTAGCCTGATTAAGAATGTGGGGTTTGGGCTCTGCTGGACTCTTACTGCTGTGCTTTATGCAGATTTGAGAAGAACAGAGTCAGGGGACTTGTGTGGCTGTAAATGAGAACACAACTTAATCCATAACTGTTGACTTTAAGCATCTGCTTCTTCCTTTATCCCTGCAAGGGAAGGGGACAGATAGGGAAATATAAATGCGTGATTGTGTGATCTGTGAATTAATTGGAGTGCTGGATCCATAACCCCACCCCATGGAGGGCAGTGAGTAGAAATGTGTACTGGGTAAGTTACTGCGTGCACACATTTTGTAGTTCTCTGTGTTGCCTTCTTTTAGGAGAGGATTTTCTCAGAAACTCAGCTTGCTGGCTTCACTCTATTCACAGGCAAGGATGCAAATCTTGCCACTCACCGAGTGGGAACAAAGGCTAATGACGACAATTTTAGAAAGTTCTAGACCTGATAAGTATTTTGTGTAACAGAAAAGGGGGTGAGCTCCCTTGGCACAGGCTCGCTCTTTCTTGGTTCGCATCAGGCTGTAATACTGGGAGCTGGGAATAGTTAAGGTGAGGATTATGCTCCTCTAGCAAATTGGCAAGGAGAAGCAGTAGATTTCAATCTTTCCCATATGTTTAATGTTTTACTTTATCATCTGTCTCCAGGCAAGACCAGTCAGTTGTGGGAAAACCTCTCTGAATTCAGCTTGGGCAGTTTTTGGAAGTAGATGAAAAATGCTCCTAGAAATGGGGGAGGCTTGGGGAGAAAGGCTCATCCATGTATAATCCAGGGTTTTAACCAGGGTAACTTTTTTGCTGAATTTTATCTCCTCAAGGACAGGGAACTCTAGCCTTCCCTTCATTGCCTTTTCACATTTCTACTGCTGCTTGGCTCTGGTTTGGACTAAGATAAGGTGAAAAGAGTGAAACTAGTTCTGCGGCTGCTACTTGGTCTAGGGATGGCTAAGGTCAAATGCTGTCGCACTTCTTCCACCTTCAGAGTTTTAGTCATCCTGCATTTTCAGGAGGAGGCTTGTCCGGTTAGTTGGAAGCAAGTTTATCAGTCCAGGAATGCAAGTCATTCACTTGCTGGCTCTTTATCTAACATCAGAATGCGAATGCAGAAGTCACAAAGGATTAATAGGCCTTGGATTTTTGTCACGGGTGCTGTGACTGCAGTGTGCAGCACAACCGGCCCTTGAGCTAACCCTAAGGTGGTAATTGCTTTGTACATGAAACTAAACTGGAGTCATGGAATCACTTAGGTTGGGAAAGCCCCTTCAGCCCGCCGGGTCCAACCGTTACCCCAGCACTGACCCATGTCCCTGAGCACCTCATCCACACGGTTCTGAAACCTCTCTGGGATGGGGACTGCCCCCTCCCTGGGCAGCACATTCCTGACAGCCCTTTCCGGGAAGGGATTTCCCTGATATCCAACCTAAACCTCCCCTGGCACAAC
>NW_010228904.1:97607-106480 GCF_000690775.1 Eurypyga helias
CCGGCTGGACACCGGGCAACTGAGAACGTCCTGGAGCAAAGGAGAGAATCTTTTCCCTTTTTCCTTTCTAGCAAGGAAAGGACAGGTGAAACCGCCCTCTGAAGCGGCTCCAGTGTGATTCCTGTAGGTTCATAAGCCTCTCTGCACCTGCGTTTTTCCCTGAGGTGAAGGGATACCGGGTACATTCCCCTGCGCTCGGCCCTTCTGCGGTCCCTCCCGCGATCACAGGACAGGCCAGCTCTCCGCAGGGCGGCCGTGGCGTGTGGCTTGCCCACCCTCCCCAGGGAAAGTACCCTGTGCTCGCATCCGTCTTGGCTTGCGGCCTGGGAGCCACTGTCCTCCAGCAGAAAGCAGGAAAGCGGACATTCGTCCCTTAATGGTTCCTGGGAAAAGGGCTGGTGTCCTTGACCCGGTCCTGGCTGGGACTCAGAAGACGTGCTTACAGCAAGTCTTGGGCTTGGGCTTGCCGGACTGGCACCTCTCGCTGAGGGGGCAGCGCTCAGCGGCCCTGGGCGACTGCTCGGCCCAGGCCGTTCAGCACAGAGGGGCCAGACCTCTATGGGGAGGGGATGGGCGTAACACCCCATGTGACGGCTGGGCCTTGTGTCAGCTGCCGGGCGAAGGCCAGGCGTGGCAGAACGCGCGGAAGAAGCCCAGCAGAAGCTTTCTCTCAACTATGGAACAAAACAGGGAACAGGGGCCTCGTTTACTGAAGTGACCGAGTCACGCTTTCACTGTCACTGGCTGGGTTTGGCCTGCGAGTACAGAATTTGGAACTCCCTGTTCTTTGCTTGATCTTTCCACATCTCGGACATTCTCACTCCAGTCATGTTGTGTTCCATCTACATCCCTTTCCCCTTAAGAACACGGTGTCAGCTGAGCAGAGGCTTTATGAAGGGAATTCTCCAGGCAGGACACTTGTGCTTTTTGCCTTACCTTCAGTAGGTGTTTAAAGGTAGGAAGGAATTCCTAAGGGTTTTAGGAATCATAGCAACTATCCCTACTTTACATGGGGTTTTTGTTTGTTTTAAGGACTCCTTTGCTTTATTAAGTGAAGTCTTTCACAGTGGTTATCAAAAATGCACACATAAAGCTATTCTGTTCCATTATGGTCTTCCCGAACAGTCTTTTCACTTCTCCATGGAAAATGAGAGCAGACAGAATGTGAAGCACAGGCAAGTGCTGCTGCTGTATAGCCTGGTAGAGAGAGTGGGTCTCTTTTTTTGATTAAAAAGCCACCTTGAAATCTTCCCTGAATGGATTCAGAAGTTGCCTGCTTCCTTGCTTGTTAATGTGGGTCTGTTATAACTGCCGGCTCAGCTGCCTCTGTTTAGCTTTGTGAAGAGCTTTTCATACTGTATTTCTAAAATACAGAACTAAAACCGTGTTGAGCTTTTCTTTCGCCCTGACAAGAGCTTTTATGTGTGTGCAGTGGCTGCCTTCCATTTGCTGTCCTGTTCTTCAGTCTGGGCAAGGCTCTGTGTGCTGTGGAAATAGCCCTGCCATCCTGGCGTCACCGCTGGTTACCAGGAGCTTCTGGAAGGAAGAACCCGGTTTTGGATTCCTGATTTGCCTGTCCTCCCTTTGCATAGATGAGAGGAATATCTGTTCCTTCGGGGAGGGATGGGAACAATGGAAAATAGTACCCTTCTTGGTAAAGAGACCGTGCCGCTTTGTCAGTGACAAGTCAGCTGTGAATATTTGCGTCTCCCCACACCATGGCGGGCTGTGCGTATGTGCGGAGAGCCTGTTAAGCATCCTTCCCCTCCGCTGCTCTGTCTGCAGGTTGGGACGTACGCGCGGCACGCAGGTTGCTCTCTGACAGCTACTGGTGATGGTGGCTGAGCAGAATAATCAGTGGCAGTGGTTTCGAAGCTAACTGGTTTTGTAAGAAAGGAGTATATGGATGCATACAGGGACAAGAGTAACGAAAACAAGCATGCCAGAGGAAGAAAAGAACTCGCTTTCACTTCAGCTCGCTAGGCAACATGCTTGGCGCCTCTCTTTCAGTGAAGAGATCAAGAGCGGGACGGGCAAGAAGCCAGAGCTCCCCTTTCAGCTCTGTTTCCCTTTGGGACTGCCGTGTCATTCACAGGGGACTTGTCATGTGCTTCTACACCCTGCCAAGGGCCTCACGTCCTCTGTACAGCCTGCTTACGGCTTCTCCAGCGGGCCCATCCCCGGTACCCGGGATGCGGCCCTTTGGCCTTCCCCTTTGGCTGTGGGCACGTTGCTGTCCGGGTCAGGTGCAGTGTCGTGACAACTGTCCTTGTCCCTATCCCTGCCTCTCTGCCTGTCTCTGAGCCCAGTCTCTGTTGTTTCTGAGCAGAGAAAGCTTCCTGGGAAGGCAAGTCTGGGAAGGCCAGGCGGCTGTGGATGCGTTTGGTGACTGTGGACAGAAGGAAGGTGGAGCACTAGGGGAAACATATGGGCATTTATCCATATATGTATTTAATAATGTGCCTAAAATGCTCCAATAATTCATTAACGGAAGTAGGTAGAATAAAAGCCGTGTTTAAATGTTTGTCCCAAAATACCACTTCCCACGCTCCTGTTTCGGTGAGGACTAGCGGTGTGTAGTGCCCTCGGCATGGCTGCGGCCACCTTTCCATTTCGTTCCTGACAGAACAAGGGCAGGGAAGTGGCGGTGTCGCGGGGCTCCAGCTGGCCTCTCGCAGGCCGGTGTTACCACATGAATGGGATTCCCACTGCAAGTTAAAAATCAGATTCCGTGGTTTTAGTGGATTAAGGCCATGCTTTTATTGTGCGAGAATTCTGCTTTATGAGAAACAGATGAGTGATAAGATTTGAGACAGTTTGGACTGGTCCTTTTAAACAGACATCATCTCCTGAGAGGAGCGGAGTAGCTGCTATCTGGTGCTCTGAGTTTTTAAAGACTCTGCAATTAATTGCAACATGGTGGAAAACAATTACGGTGTTGATAAAAGCAAGGTCTTGCAGGATTAAAATGCGTGAAACTAGAAAGAAAGGTTTTCCTTCTTACTACCTTCTCCCCTCCCCTATTAATTTCCTGTTTGCATAGAACTTCACATAGCAAAAGCAGATTTTTGAACTGAAGATTGGATTTCCCTGCTGTGTTTGAGCTGTGTGTATGGCGACATAAAACAGAGGAGAACTGGAAAAGCCTTTTAAAAGACACTTTTCCTCACAGAACTATTTGGACCAAACCATAAACAGTGTATATGATGTCAGGTATATCTGTACTTAAACGCCCTGCGGGGGCAGTAGTGCAAGGGGTTTGTTAACTTGTTAAAATCCTGTTTTTGTTCTGAAGTCCTGACCATGAGTTGAATCAGTTGGGGATTACGAGGCAGAATTTGATGGTGCACAGGGCAAAGAAAGGTTTCCAGTTGTCTTGTAATTTAAATGAATCTTTCACTCAAAAAGAGGACTCTGAGAAGGGCTATTTTAGACCTAAGTTTCGGAGCAGACCCCTTCCGTTGCAATACTGTGTACCTGTAGTGAACCTCTCCTCTTTCAGAGATCAGCTCTCGCTCCCGTGTCAGACAAGGCTGCTCCTGATGTTTTTTGTCTCTTGGAAGCATCTCAATTTTTGGAGCTTTAGTTTTGGATAGCTAGCTGCAGTTAAGTTGTTTGGCCCAAGAATACGAGTGTGGGTTTTATCATTGTGCTTGGACTGTTCTGTTAACGGTTTACTTCAAACAAAGAGATACATTTGTTGTGGAGCTCGCTGCCCAGTCATAACTATCTGGAGCATTTCAAGTATTTCTAGGTTGTCCCTCACAAGGATAAGCACATCTGCAGCTGGCTGTCCTTCCTGATGTCTCCTACTTCTGGCTTAAATACTTCTCTTGGAATTCTCTGGAGATTTGGAAATTTTTTTTAAACTCAATTTTACTGATTCTAACTAAACTTTAAATAGCTGATTAACTGTAGCTTGAAACCCAGCAGGCTGCTCTGAGTGATGCCATGCCGCACGGCTCCCTTCAGAGCCTGCTAGGACGAGTGCGGAGGCTTCCGGTGCCTCGACCGAACTGCTGTTCAAGTCACCCACCGCTCACGGGTGACAGAAAACTGCTTGTTTCAGACTCCTTGTGAAAGATTTTGCTAATCTTGCAGTGTTGTTACCAACGTGGCCCGGCCAGAAAGGGCCGTGGAGGCTTCTTCCCCGCACCGTGTCACGGCCTGTCAATGCACCTACCGTGAATACGGCTGGCGTTTGCCGGAGGTCTCCTCTGGAGCGCGGCTGGATTCTGCCCTCGGTGACTGGCGCTGTTACGGTACAGGGCAGCTGTTAATAACCTACACAGCAGTGATCAGTAGCCTGTGTCTGGTCAGATGTTTCTGCCTTGTCTTCAGGGCGGATCTCAGTGTTTCTGAGGTTTTGGTGCCGAGGGCTGGTAGCAGTACAAAAGATGGCTATCAGTTACCTCATGCTCTGGGGTACTACCCTGCATGTGGTCACTAACAGAAAGAAAGGTAAACACCAGCAGCAAAGGCAAGGGAGTCGGGGTGCAGGAGGAAGGATCATGTGTCAGTTCAGCTGAGACAAAAACCGTGTTCTGCAGGAAACATTCATACGTTTATTTAGTGGTTTAATTTCTTCGGCTTGTTAGTTCCTATAAGAAGTTATTTATTTTTATCCCACTAAAAAAAAAAAAAAGTTTTTTAAAAAAGCTGTCATCCTGTTTATAGTGGAGGATGGTTGATTTGCACTTTCCTGTTTCTCTAGATGGGCTAAATGCAGTGTTCAGGCTGCTGCAGGACTCCCTGCCACATCCCAGTTGTACATAGTGAACTCTAATTTTTATTGTATCCTCATTGGATGACTTAGATCTGTTTAAACCTGGCATGTATAAATTGAGCTTAAAAATTAATTCTAAATCAGTAACCTCATTTAGGAGCATTTACAAAGGAGTTTGGCCAGGCTTAACGGAAGGGATCATAAAGAATTATGAGTTACACAACCCGAGAGGTGTGGGTTGTGCCGAGGCTCCGGCTGTAATGTAAGACTAAATTCCTTTCCTGTGAGCCTGACTGTGCGGCTGTTGCCAAGTCACAGGCGTCCATCAAGGCACACGCAAACCAGCGCACGGCACAATCCATAGACGGTATCTGGACGGAAAAACGTCTTGCCTGACAAAAGTGAACGTTCTCCCCCGTTCGGCACACGAGACCGCCTCTCCCAAGCGTTAGTGTCTGATACTCAGCATCCCTCAGCTAGGTCTTAAAAGTAACTTGCTCTTACCAGAGAGCCCGTGTAAGCCCAAGTGAGATGCCCAGGGGAATGTATTTGGGCTATTTTGCTACTTAAAGAATTGATTTGTTACCATACAGAGCGAGTCGGTATCAGGCTAAGTAAACTGACTTGTAACCTCATGTTCTCCTCTTCTGCCGTGGGGAGAAAAACATGTTCTCTGTTTCCTTCTGGCTTTTGTCCCTGAAAAACCAAGAACACAAACTGCATCTTGACATTGCCCGGAATGTGACCCGCTGCTCAGGAGCCCCGTTCAGCTGGTGAACGCACCGACGCCCCAGTGGGGTAGTTCTAAGGGTTGGCCTGACAAGCGCCAGCCTAACTCGGTGCTCTCGGGCAGAGGATGCAAGCAATTTGGCGTCTCTGTTCTTATTTCTCTAGTTTTTTAAGAGAGGAAGAACGTGCAGGACCAAGAAGAACAGGACGCGCTTTACCGAA
The DNA here is from genome assembly GCF_000690775.1 of Eurypyga helias. NCBI lineage: Eukaryota > Metazoa > Chordata > Aves > Eurypygiformes > Eurypygidae > Eurypyga > Eurypyga helias. The sequence goes on from NW_010228904.1 coordinate 103,285, forward strand.
TCACAGGCAAACTGCTGCTCGCAGTTCTCTTTCTAGGTGTCCGAGCAATGACACAAAGCTTAAATCCTTTTTTCTCTTGCTTTCAGACTGCATTTTGAAATATTCTCGGCCACTTTATTTGTCTTTCACATCCTGAGAAACTTTGAATAAAACCGTGGAGGAAGCACAGGCGCTTGGACGCCGCTCAGGAGCCAGGCGTGCATTTAACGGCACAGAGCCCGCTCGGGGTAAGCCAGGCTGTGGAGAGTCAGTTGTGCTCTGTGTGTGCGTACCTTCACCCGCTCGTACCTTTTTTTCTTCTATACCCCAGCAGAGCGTAATTCGAGATTAAAGAACCTTCTATACAAAATACACAATATCAACCTAAAATAACCCCCCGAAGCACAGTAGGTAAGACTGTGCACAAGAATCGGCAGTCCCCGCAGTCCACAGAGCTCCTCCGACCGTTCAGGCCATGCAGCATTGTCACCCGTGCTGTAAAACCACAGAGAGGCCTCGGGCCGTGCACCACCTCAGATAATTTTATCCAGCTCCCCGAAGCGGGCTGGAAACCGGCACCGCCAGCAGTCGCTGCTCAGCCTAATGGATCGTGATAACATTGGAGGGGGTGTCCCTGCACGTTCAGGGCAGCTCGTGTTTCCTTTCCACAGCCCCCGTGAGTGCCATGGTCGCATCCAGTCTGAGGCACTTGCAAGGCTTTACAGAGCCAGTGGGACTCAGCTTGTCCTTGTCCTCTGGGAAAGCCTCTCGCCTGTTCCAGCTCTTCCCAAGTAGGTAAAGTATGCAGACCTGAAGCTGCCGCGGCAGCCTGCGCATCGTTGGGCCCAGCTGGTCACGCGGGCCGGCTGACCTGTGGCAGCCACTAAGTTCATGTGGCTCTCGTGCTGAGTTTTTGCAGAGCAACTTGAAAAGTATTTTAACTCCTCCTTAACGTTAATAAAACAGCTTATTCTCCACGGCAGCTAATGCTGGGCAAGGCTTCTGCTTTTTTTGGGTCCAGTTTTGCCGCTCTGGAAGAATGCCTTTTTTGAAGTCTTCATCACCTTCCATTTGATTTAAGGGATAAAATTAGTCTGTGACTGATTTTGAAACCAGCTGAAAAGCAATGAACATGTTTTGTCTGAGGGGAATTGTTTCCCAGATAAAATGAACAGTCTCAGCCAAGTTTGCTGCTGAGGCAGAGCACGCTGGCTGTTCTCCGTCAGGCGGAGCATTGGCGAAACAGCGCTTTGTCCATCCGCCTCTTTTTTTCCCTTCCTTTTGAATCCCGAGTTCTCTTCTGGGATTCTGCTCTACTCTTGGCTCAGTGTCCCTGCCCCCATCTCCTCTCTCTCTTCAGTCTGGGTAGAAGTGTGGTGTGAATTCTCACTTGCTGTTGTTTCAGCTGAAGGTCTGTCTTTGCTTTCCCACAGTACTCTGGTTTACACCCCCTCTCCTTTTCTCTTCCTCACGGCTGCACCGATCAGTTTGGGAGTTCCAACTGCCAGCACTGCCATTTGCAAACCCTGCAGTAATTGTGCTTCCTAAAGAATTCCTGAAGAATTGTTACGTGCTTCTGTCACACCTCATGTGTGAGAGCGTGCAAGACGCCCCAGTTCTCTCGATGGCTTTTGCTGTCGTGCCCTGAGCGCAGGCGTTGGAAAGGATGTCTGAAGGGGCAGCTGGAGATCCCCTTGTACTGCAGAGATGCTCAGCTGTGGAAAGCTCTGGTGCTGCCAGTTTTGTGTTTCTTCCTGCAGCAGCGGTGTAGCAGACTCGGGGTGACATGTACGACGGACTAGTGTGTCTTTATATGCTGACTGCCCACGGGCATGTCAGTGATGTCTTCGTGATGTGACAGTGTGCTGGGCAGCGTGGTCCTTGCCCGCAAAGCGCAGTGACAGCACTCAAGCTGCCCAGCTGCTAAGACACCTACGTTAAGAGATGCTCGAGTTGCTCGGTTAATGCTTCTGCTTTCAACACAGACGTGCTACGTGTGGGTGCTGGGATGTGGGCTTTGTGTACTTGTTTTGTTTACACATACAGAGATGGGTACACACATAAGGGCGTGTATCGTTTAAGAATGAGAGTTGTCTTGGTCGAGCTCTGCGTCGCGTCTGTAGCTGTGGGCACTGTCAGCAGGCTCTTACGCACCTTCTGAGGGGCAGGAAGACAAATGAACTTTGAAGCTGCATGTGGTGGGTCAGGAAATAAGTCACAGTCAGGGCAAAGGATGACAAAAGGACTTAGATAACACAATAGGAAGTGATTCCAAATGGGAAGAACACTGAGGTGACTGCTGGAAAGTAAGAGCATGAACCTGACTGGAAAGGAGACAATTTCAGGAAACGTGAGCTTGGAGAAACCATATAGCTGAGCTTTGGCACACACAGCAGCAGGCTAGCCCCCACTAAGTAAAACGTATTTGAGGGAGGTAGTGGCTTCAGAGCTGAATTAGGAACACTTCTAATAGCTTGGGGAGGAGAGATAATAAAAGAAGTGCCAATCTTTGAAATGTTGAGGAGAGAAACGTTCTCACGTGAACTGCAGCTGACCAAAGCAGAATGTTACAGACGGCGTGTCGTGCGTAGTCACTGCCGTGAGAAGGGCCAGCACACCGTGAGCATGGCCTCTTGCTGCCTGCTTCGGGGAATTCTATTGAACTCACGGTTATTCAGGTCCAATTAGTCCGATTGCAGCAAAAATCGTGGTCTTGTTGAAGTCTAATAAAACTCCCACAGCCTCTCGCAGAACCAGGCTCTGGGCCGTGCTGCACACGCTGATGCAGAGTTTCCACTGGAGGAACTGCAGCCAAGAGCCAAGTGAAGCGTGGAATCTGAATGTGGGGAGTGCAGATGGGAGCGTGAGTTTAAGGAGGAAAGGCACGCTTCAGACTTTCAGCTTATTAGAGAAACAGATAGCAGTGCCTCATGCTCCAGATTTCCTCATTTTCTGGTTCTGCTGCTATGGCATTCGTAACATTCCAGCCTTCCAGTGCCGTGAGGGGGAAATCTGGTGTGTAACTGTGGGTTAATCAGTCGCCTGAAACTAAACCAGGTTCAGCATTTCTGAAAACCAGCCCGGTTTGGGTAAGCCATTAAATAGGACTTAGGTACCTACCCTGAGCGACGCTGGATGGAAAACCTCAGCCTCCGTTCAGCCGCCCGTCCGTGGAGGCTGTGGCCGAGTCCCGTGGAGTTCCCCGGTAGGTAGGTTC
>NW_010228904.1:106506-111730 GCF_000690775.1 Eurypyga helias
CTGGCACGTGAAGCTGCAGGGCGGCCAGGCCAGGCTGACCCGGCGGCAGCAAGAGCCTGGATAGGCACAGCCTGGAAGGGGCTGCGGGACACGGGACTTCTGCTCCGGCTGCACAGGATGGCTGTGGGCAATCAAACCTGTACAGTACTATCTGTCATTAGGGAAGCAGATCACAGGGGGGTTCTCCAGATGTTTTGAAAATTTCTGTTCATTCCTTAAAATTCTTTAAAAACCCCCCAAAACAATAAAGCCCCGCTCCCCCAAATCCCCCAACTTCGTAAGAAGCAGCTCTTGGGAGACAAACCCGCAATAATGAGCCTCTCTCCCTCCTGTCACTTGTTCAGGCCTTTTCTGAGCAACAGGCAGACAAAGACCAAAGAAAGTGTGGGCACAAAGTCGCATCCTTGAGTGGCGAAGGTGCGTTTCTGCAGGCTCACAGTGTGCTTTGGTTTCTCATAGCAACCGCAGAATGTCTTCGGCTGCAGCAGGCAGTGCTTCCATCCTTTTGTTAGGAGCGTGTGAAGGACCTCATCTTCCTGAACAGCAGCATCTTACCAACTGTAGTAAGCAGTTCCAAGAGTTTGTATCTGCATTTCTCAGAGACTTTTCCTTAACTGTTCCCCCATAGAAACGATGTTCTTGGAGTTATTGAGATGAAATTCACTTTCAGAATTGCAAACATGTAAATGGAATCCTAAACTGGAAAAACAGTGTCTGTAGATAAACGGGAGATGAAGGCACCCAGCTTTCAATTTCACAATTCTCCTTTAGAATTCAGATTCATTACATGTTCACTCAACAGAAATTAGAAACAGACGTTACTTTTGGAAAGTTTGATAATCTTTTACAGGAATTACCTACTTGAACAGCAGAGAGGGCTAATCCTAACAGAACCAGTTATCTGCACTGAAGTCCGTGGGAGTTTTACTAGTGAAAGTATCATAGATATAATCTTCATCAGAAGATAAAAAGTAACAGCAAAGAAGGACATTTAATTCAAATGGTTTTCACATCAAAATTTAAAATCCCCTTCACCAAATTCGGTTAAGAGATTGGAATCTCCAATGGCTCCTGTTGGAAAGTGCCCAAGCACCTCTACAAGTGATGGAGCTGCCAGGGGTCCCCTCTCGCAGCAGAGGTGAGCTCTGCACCCCTTCCGATGCGCCAAAGGAGGAGACACTGACTGGCAGGAGAGACTGCTGCTGCAGTGTCTGGGTCACAGCCAGGAGCCGCTCCAGTGTTAGCAAACAGGGTTATTTTTATGATCATGGAGACAAATTCCTGACTTCCATTACACAAACCAGAGAGGTGGCAGCACCCCAGTCATTAGTCCTGTTGTTCAGGGTACTCTTTCTTCCTTCCTCTCCCTCTGCTGCCCCGCTCCAAGCTACATCCCAGTTTGGCAGTAAAACACGTCGTGTTCCAACTGATCATGAGCATTAGCCGGGTCATTACTACGGAAGAGTGGGAGTTGGTTTTCCCCTAAAAGCTTTCAGTTGGTGCTGCAGAGCTTTCTGCCATTGCTGATTATTTTAACAACAGCAAAACCAATTAAGAGGAAAACAGAAATCATTAAAGAACCCATCTTCTGCTGTCCTCAACTGGGTCATAGTTCCAGTGTAGCCGAGTGTTATTCAGCATAAAATCTCCCGCAGTCTGTGGCGGTATGGAAGGGAAGAGGCGGGGAGAAGCTAGGCAGTGCACACCCCACAGCTGGCGGGGAGGGAGAGGACCGGTGAGCGTGCGGAGTGAGGAACACTGACGCGGCAGAGTCCGTCAGCCTGTTCAGGAACGCGGGGTTACGGGGGTTGGCAAGGTTGAAGAGCTGCAGCCCAGCACAGAGTCAGCCCTGAGCCCGATGGCAGATTTTACATGGTTTTGAACATACAGCATGCCCAAGTGTTTTTCTTCCCCCTTTGTTTGCCAGCAAGCACAGTCCCAGCTCTGAGTTTCCGTAAGTAACTGCCCCAGAAGGCGGCTGTTAGGACCCGCCGTGTTTCCAGCGCTGCCTTGGAGCCTACCGACTGCCGTTGGCTGGTGCTCTCTAGAGAACCTCTTACTTGTGTCTCAGTGACAAGGTGTAACCCTGCTGTACCGAGCTGGAGAGAAGACAACAGTGTGTTTACTATACCTAAAGCACGCAGAGTGTGGTAGTGCTTACACGGCCGCCTGTCACACATCACCCCGCAGGGCACGTACAGCGAGCCCTGCGCTTGCGTCTGCGGGGCACGGGCAGGGAACTCACAGGCAGAGCCAGGGTCTGATTTCAGAGAGGAAGGTAGGTTCCTGGTTTGGATGTGGGAAAAGATGAATAATCCTGCATTTTCCTTGGTAGATTTTCAGGGAATAACCACGCTCACCACTGAAAACACCTGGGCATGTCTTCTGATCTCTTACCTGTCTCATACCGGTTATGATGAACAGTCTCGGGGTGTCAAGGAGTGTTTGTGGCAAGCGGGCATAGAAACGCTTCCCGGTTCGGTGCAAATTCCTAGTGCTAGCTCTTCCTGCTGGCTAGGATTAAAATTCTCACTAGTGAGTGTTCAGGGTCACTAGCGGGACTAACCTGGTTGCTGTGGAGACCTGGCTGGAAGCTTTGCTGGCAGGATTCTTCCCTCTGCATCCCAGGCATGCTGCGTTTCAGGCTTTACACCTGGCAGGGGCTGCTCTGGGAGGGCATGGTCCCGCCAGCTCCTGCCGGCACACACCGCATCGCGCGCTTTTCTCCTCCAGAAAAGTACCTCGGTGATTTTATACTGCGACCTTGCGCTGTGTGAGGCGTTAATAACTGTGGTTAAACTCCTTTCTTAAATTACAGGGCTGACCGCTTTCCGTACGATGGCAGTTCCGTTGTAAGGGTGTATTTCTTCTTTACTGCGTTTGAAGTCGAACGTGGAGGTGGCAGGTGAGAAACAAAACCTGTTGCTGCAGTTGCATCAGTTAATGAGTGTGTGCAAGGGGGTAATCTCGTAAAAGCTGATTACCTCGGTTATTAATAATTAGGATTTATGAGCTAAGCAATGTGCTGCAACTGTATCCAGTTCCATGGCAATTCCATGTGGAAAGTTGCGAGGTAATTCTAGAAACAATCCTGGGTGTGCGTTTTCTTTCCAGCCGATGCTTAAGGCTGTGAGGGACAGCTCGACTTGCATTTTGGGTTATGCCTGTGGCTTCTCCTGGCGTGCTTCGGCTGTGGGCGGGCCGTGTGGCACTGTGAGGTTTGGTCTCGTCTGTGAGACATACAGATGTGTCAAATTTAATTTCATTGTGCTTTGCTTCACTTTATTCTGAGTAAATTTTTTGGTGTTCCTGGATTTTTCTGGCAGAAGAATGAATGCATCTGAAGTTCATGTGTGTGTACACGTGGTTGGAAGTTCCTTGTGTTTTCTTCTCTATTTTTTTTCTGGTTGTTTACTACTTTCTAAACAAGCTTAGTATAAATGGTATTTTTTAATATCTTTAAAAAAATTATAGAGCACTTTTAGCCTACTCCTTTTCTGATGCAGCGATACAGGAACTCTTGCAAGTCTGGAGAGAACGATTAAAGTCTACCAATTGCTTTTTCTGGCCCTTCTCCCTTCAGGTTCAACCAGGAGCTGGAGCGGGTGCCCATCGTTGAATCGGCGTTGGTTTACTGAACTCGGGTTGGAAATCTTGCACCCTGGAAGCTGGGCCTGTGTTGGTGGACCAGGGTGAATTACAGCCCGTGTAAGGCGGCCTCTGGCCCCTTCTCGTCTGATTCCATGCTCACACGTATGTTCAGGGGGTCAGCCTTTGCCATCCAGTTTGCCACCCAGCCTGACGTTAGCCCTTCTCGTTGGCACAGTTCCCTCCTCCTTTCTGGTTGTATTCCTTCCTCGGAACAAACACCAGCTTCCACATCAGCTCCGCTTTCAGACTTCCGGAGTTACCAGCCCAGGACTGGGCATCTGCCCAGCCAAACCCGGCGGGGTTTGTGGTTAAACGTCCTCTGGGGAAATGACCCACCCCCCTCGCTCTGCCCACCACGGTGACTTTCTGAAGCCGTGAGCTTTTGCTCCCCTGAGGACAGAGCTCTGTCCGGGCACCGCCGGTGTCACAGATGCCCAGCGCAGGGCCAGCTCTGCACCCCCAGAACCCTCCTACAGCCCCGCAGCCGGTCTCCAGCCCTGAGGAAACCCTCCAAGCAGGGGTTCCTCGTGAGGCACCTGCCGTGCTGCGTTTGGTGCAGGCCTGGTCTCCGCTTTGCAGTGAAAGCAGGTGCCTCTCAGCCGGAAACGGTCCAGCTTCGCTGCTCCCTGGAGCTCACTCGGATGTAAATGACCTGACTGATGTGGGTGACAGAAACCTGAGAGCGAAGGCCAGGATTAACAGGAATAGGTGTGTGCCACATTCCTTCCATGGCTTGTTTTCCCACCTCCAAACCTCTGGATTGCCTCACACTGTGAAAGCAGGACCTGGACTGAGCATCTTCAAGCATTCAAGGTATTTCTGCTCTGCTGATCAGCTCGGATGCATCGCGCGGGGAGAGCAATCACACCTGGCTTTGCCCTGCTGTGCGTTTGAGGGACAGATAAGTCAGTTCTGTGGTTCCACACTAGAAAGCATCCGAAGTTGTGTTCAACATTCACATCCAATGTGACATTTAATAGTGGAGGTAAATAATTCCTGGTGCCGAGTGCTCAGTGCACTGTGACAGGATGGCTTGTAAAGCTGGGGTCGCTGCTGTTTTCCAGCAGAAGTGGAGACAGATTTTAACTGCAGCAGGTCATGAAGTCAGGGCATGTAATTGTTACTAAACGTGATAGGGCAGGAAGAGTGGCTGTGTGACTTGTTCCAGGGACTCTGCTGCTGGGGGTCTCCCCTCCTGGCAGTGCAGGGACCTGGCTAAGGGCAGCGGCGGCGGTGGCTGGGCTGCAGGACAGGCAGAGCTGTGCCCTGCTGGGGGTGAAGCAGGGCAGCACCCAGCGCGAAACCCTCAGCGTTAGGGTTGTGTGTTTTGTTGGCTTTTTAAAAACCCGCTCTGTCCTCCTTTTACGGATGTTGAAGTGACGTGAGGTACCAAATCACAGTTAAGTTTCAAAATTTTTACAGCCACAAGTTTTCCATCACAGCTGATGTAATTTGCCAGAATTCCCAGCAGATGCACGTCCCTGTTTTCTTCCCCAAAGGTGCTGCATTCCCCGCTTTCCCCAGCACTGCGTAGGCAGATGGTGAGCCAGCCTGGGCTGGCCACGTCTGCCAC
>NW_010228905.1:0-20946 GCF_000690775.1 Eurypyga helias
CGGGGCGGGTGAGGGCGGCCCCCCCCTCCCTCCCGAGGGGGGAGCAGCCTCCCCCGGGGCGAGAAACGACAGAATGGGGGGGGCGTTGGGAAACACGGGAACAAAACTTTTGGCTTTCCTTGGAAAGTTGGTTGAGAGACGGGCGTTCAGCCCTGCGGCGGCCGAGAAGCTCGGGGTGACAAAAAAAGGACAAAGGTGGTGGTCCAGCCGGTCAGCTCCTGTCTCCTGACCCTGACACTGGTGGGGAATTACGTCCGTCGGAGATCAAGGAGTTTTCGTTCCATTTCCTTATTTCTGTTTGTGGTTTTTGTGTGTTTTTTTTTTTTTTTTTTGTTTTTGTTTTGTTTTGTTTGGGTTTTTTTTTTTATCACCTGTTGCCATTCATTTAAAATGGTTTGAGACACTCATAAAAGCTGCAGAATCCTCCAAATCCCCAGGCAAAGCTTGTACATCTCTGGCGAGTTGCCCGTGCCCCAACCGACTTTTTTCTCTGTATCTAAGCCTTAAAGAAAAATCAACTGCCAAAGCAGGCAAATAACTGACAGAAAACGTATCATTGTTACCACCTTAGATTTCCATAAACCCTTTTACCATCTCAGAAAGAATCCAAGTACCAGCAGAGGACATTTTTAGAAGCCATGAGGAAAAATAAGGAGAGCGCGGGCTGTAACGATCACTGTTTGCCTGGGGTCCCCGGCTGGTGGTCCACAAAGTGAAACCGCTAGCAACAGGAGGGAACCCGGAGCTGCAGACTCGCCATCCCAGTCCCAAACTGGAAATCGGGTCCTCTTAACTCAGAAAACCTCCTGTTGAACTTGGTGGGAGTCCTGCTTGGGCGTGCTTGGCTGCACGCTTTGGGTAAGGCCCCATGATGCTGTCTCGCTTTGAGCTGCAGTTTTATCACCAGCTTGACATTCCAGGATGTTTTTTTAATATCGTCAAGATTTCTGGTAATAATGCTTTATAAATGATGCTTTCTTTCCTCATGGGCGCTTGAAATGCCTTTTAAAATGATGTTCCTTGGAAAAGTAAATTTGGAGAGGTTTTTTATGAGGTGTTTGCTATCATTAGAATAACCCTGAATTTGCCTTTTCTTGACAGGCTTGTAACATAACGAGGGAAACATCTGGGCAAGTGGGAACTCTGGGTGATGCCATTTCCCCGAGGAGCTCTTTTTAGAGTGCTGTTGTAAGGTTAGGGTGAAACAAGAGGAACATCATCTTCACATAGTTATGCTGGAGTATTATCCTTGTAGTTGGCTGTCTAGCGAAAATCTGTTGATTTTGACTTCAAGAATTTTTTCTGTTCGGTGATTTTTTTACAGATAACTTGATGAAACTGGGCTTTTAAGCATCATGATAGCTTTGGCAGTTCATATTTTCATAGTGTTTTGCCATTTGTAGAACTGAAATTTTTATATACTTCCCAACTAAATTGATTCTTCAGTTACGTATTTGAGAGCGTGTGTCTGTACAAGACACAGAATCACAGAATGGTTTGGGTTGGAAGGGCCCTTAAAGATCATCCAGTTCCAACCCCCCTGCCATGGGCAGGGACCCCTTCCACTAGACCAGGTTGCTCCAAGCCTCATCCAGCCTGGCCTTGGACACTTCCAGGGATGGGGCATCCACAGCTTCTCTGGGCAACATGTTCCAGTGCCTCACCACCCTCTTTGGGAAGAATTCCTTCCTCATGTCCCATCTCAATCTCCCTCTTTCAATTTAAACCCATTACCCCTTGTCCTGTCACTCCCTGCCCTTGGGAAAAGCCTCTCCCAGCTTTCTTGTAGCCCCTTCAGGTACTGAAGGCATCTAAGAACCTTTTTAAGCATCTAAGACATTACGGGAGGAAAGCATATTGATTAGAGCAATCACTTCAACAGATGGAAGACATCAATTTTTTGGTTTTATAACTTGCATGGCTTCTATTCCTAGCTGGAAAATACTGTAACCTGCTTTAGAAAATGGTACCTGACAGGCAGATACTTCCATTCAGAGCATCACAATATAGAACTCCATGGCAAGTTTGCACTGGGATCTTCAGTTTCTGGGATTTCTTGGACTGTTATCGTGGCACATACTGAAGTGAAATGCAAAATTCTAGTGCATTGCATTGCCAAGTAAAGAATCAACATGGAAAGTCAAACGACACAAAACCAGATTTATAGCTATGAGCAAATAGAAACCTCTTGGGTTGTTATCACTTGTTCTGAATAAAACCCTGTTGGTTTTTTCTGTCTTGGTGGGTCTACGGGGAGAAAAGAATGTGAGAATTGACGAGGTCAGTGTTTCATTTGATGAACTTTCATTTGACAAAGTCTGTTGCTCACATTGTGGCAAATCCAGGAAAGAGTAATCTTTGCAGCAACTGTTTATAGATGTATTTTGGCAAGGTAAATGTGTATGGAAACATATTATCAAATGCAGGGTACGGCACTTTAGGACTTGGGCAGTCTGTTTGCACCAAAAAAGTGGTCAGACCTTGGTCCTGTGTGTCTGAAAGACATGAAGTGTTAGTCGTAATAAAAAAACCCAAAATCAAGCCCCGAAAACTTAGGACATCCCTGAGTCTTTTTCATAAATCAGACTCAGGAGAAATCCGTGGTAATCTTAAAATAGATTTAAATAGTCTAAAATACCGACTTGTATGCGTTTGAAGTCTGATTCATTTAGGGGGCTAAGAGCTTCTCTTTCACCCATCCCTTGGTCCTTCAAATGAAGGAAAGGCTTTGGAGGATAGGTTTTGATTTCTCTTGGTTTTTCAGTTATGTTATTCTCTGCAATTAATTAGACTGAGAGGTGAGAGAAATCCAGAAAACTCTTCCATCCTAAAAGTAAATCATTTATTTCTTCCTCCCTCATTCTCTTTTACTTTTGGTGCTCTTCCTCATACTGAGTGTGTCTCTATAGAGTTACCAGATGTCGGGTATCCTGTTGTGCTGCTGTGAATGGCTGTAACGAAGCAGCAATGAGGAGAAAATCCTGATACATTCTGCTGGTCCTCTTTGGGCTGAGTGAGATACAGGCACAGGCTTCCTCGATTCACTGCTGCAGAAACAGGCACTGGACTCCACTGCATTGCTGTAGTTTCAGGCTGATGGTAGAATTGGTCTGTGGTAGTGTAAACGAGTGCAAGATGGGAAATCCAGATTGGAGCTGTAAAATCTCTCTCAGCTTTGAGTTACGAGAGGGAATCAGCCTTTTGTTTTTCAATCAGATTTTATTCCCTCCTTCCATCTCTACCAACGAAAAAAAAGAGAATTAGGGGACGGGGCAGATTTTGGTTTTACTGCTGAGAACTCTAATGGGTATAATTTAATGGGTATAATTTAATTAGCAATCAGAAACTATTGTGAAGCATATTTATGAAATAAATAAGTACAAACTTTTGCTTCTGAATAAGCACAAGTGAAGCTATATTAGGAGATGGAAAAATGCTGCTTGGTATGTTTTTATCTTTTTATATAGTTGTAAAATGAAGGGAAGGCTTGAGCATAAATTTTGAAAGACATTTGTAATACTTTACAAATGCTCTAAAATCTATGCTTTCATTCTGAGAGAAAATATTTCATCCAGAGGTTTATTCCCATCACTTCTAATTTTTCCATAGCAGGCCTTGCACACCAAGAAAAACAGTGTTCCTGCACCAAGAAAAATGAGCTTGTAAAATGTAGTAACCGAGCCACCAACAATATATGCCATAGCACATGAAGTCAGATTCTCCACTGCAGTACTCGCAGCAGTATGACATTAGCACGAAACTCGGTAGTTGTGCATAAAGCTGGAGCCAGGTAAGAGAATGCTATTTGAAAAGAAGCATGATGCTGTAAACAGCTTTTTACTTTTCATCTCCTTGCTCCTGTCCTTGCCCCCCTCCTCAATAAGCATGCAAGCCATTACAGTGTGCCAGAAACGTTCGCTGAGCCCTACCAGGAGAAAACACGTTGTGCTGCTTGCACGAGGGTCGCTCACCAAGCCCTGTCAGCAGACTTTCTCCTGAGATCCACAGCTCAGCACGATGAGAAGTTTGGAAGTGGTGTGCTGTTACCTTTGCTGGGGTGCATTTCAGTCTTTTTAAAGTGTGTGCGTTCCTGCTGCCCCTTGTACGGGATTCAGGCAGATTGCAAAACGATCTCCAGTCAGATACAGTGGGGTGTTTCAGCTTTCTGGCTTTCTCGGTTTAAGTAGGACTCAAGCTGTTTACTTTGGGAGAGGTTTAGACTGAGTTTTTTAAAGCTTATTTAAACTCTGGAGCTTTACATTTCATTAGTTCTAATAGGAACTGATTGTCTAAATCGTCTTTGGAAAACTGTCGATTCAATGTTCTGCATTCATGTTTTCCAGGCTGTCCTTAGCCTATATAGCCAATAAGTGGATGTACATCATATATTTAATACGAGCACTAAATCTTTCTCTGCCTTGCGAGCAGTTTATACATCACACAAATAACTTCCAGAGCAGGTGGATTGTGAATGAAGCAGGCTAATTCTCTGAAAACCAAAAACTCTTTTGGTGAGGTTGTTACTCATCACAGTGGATGCTCGTGCTTTTTGACAGTGATAGTAAAACCTGCCTGTTCTCAGCAGGCTTTGCTGTATAGGTTCTTAGCTGAAGCTCACCCTTACCATTAGCATATGTTCTTCCAGTTATGCACTAAGCCTTACAAATGACTTACGCCATGTGCAATTCATTCTCTCATCTCCCAAGGGGGAGAATTATGTGTGCTCTTTAGTGGTTTTGCGAGTGGGCTGTGGCTTGTTCCAGGATCTAGGGGGAAGGAAGGGTGATTAACTTTACGTGTGCTGCTGCTGCGTGCATGAAGCAAAGGATAAAATGGGAAAGGAGGGTGAAGGAGTGAGACTGCTGCTCTGGGCAGAGGGGCTTTTGCTGTTGTCTGTTGCTCCCACGAGAGATTCTTCCACCTTTCACACCTGATTCCAGGAAAACCCAGGAAGTATTAATTAAGCTTCTCTTAATACCTATCACTTTGATTAATTTCCTAGGAGTAAACTAAAACATCCCTGGTGAAAACGAGCTACCACACCCTAAGGGTTGGATGTGGCAAACTTTTTAGTATCTAAGACTACTGCAATCATTTCAAACAGGTTATATTTAGTTATGGCTGCAAGGAGCAATGTTAGGTACAAATGTAACTTCCTACATTAGATTTGCCCAAGGTGTTTGGATGAGGCCTATTTTGTTGAACTTCAGCAGCTAACAATTACTGTACTTCTCATCTTGGATCATCACTGATAAATACCTGGCTTTAAATCACAGGGTGCCTCTCAATTTTGTCCCTGCAGCTACAGCTCAGGGCAGATCTCTTGATGCCTTATACAAAAGAGTCTATTGGGAGTACTTTATTTCTGTCTTCAGTGAGGGTTAGGATCATTTTCCAGCTCTTAATAATATTGGGGTATTTGTATGAAAAAATCCCTCTGTATGTGATCCTGAATTCATTCTAGCTCATCATTCTAGCACCTCTCCTATGACGAAAGACTGCAAGAATTGGGCTTGTTCAGCCTGGAGAAGCGGAGGCTCCGAGGAGACCTCATGGCAGCTTTCCAGTATCTGAAGGGGGCCTACAAGGGTACTGGGAGAGGACTTTTTACAAGAACCTGTAGTGATAGGACAAGGGGTAATGGGTACAAATTGAAATCAGGGAGGTTTAGATTAGATATCAGGAAGAAATTCTTCCCAGAGAGGGTGGTGAGGCACTGGAACAGGTTGCCCAGAGAAGCTGTGGATGCCCCATCCCTGGATGTCTTCAAGGCCAGGCTGGATGAGGCTTGGAGCAACCTGGTCTAGTGGAAGGTGTCCCTGCCCATGGCAGGGGGGTTGGAACTAGATGATCTTTAAGGTCCCTTCCAACCCAAACCATTCTATGATTCTATGGTGGCTTTATGTCCAGTCCCATGGACCTGAAGACAGAAATCAGAGTGGCTGCTGCAGGGCAGAGGCCCCAGAGATGTTCCTGCTTTTGCCTTTCTCTACCCTCAGTCCATCCTTACCTGTGGGACTGACTGTGGGGGGAGAATGGTTAAAGGGAAGCCTGCTAACATGTGGTTCTGAGTCCTATGGTGATCTGGTGGCTGACTCATGGTGCTGAAAGGAGTGGTAGGTTTGAGTCTGATTCCTGAGAAGGTAATGATCACCTGGGGTGACAGTGAGAGATCCTGTGAGGAGCTGGATTGGTACATCTCATGTTGGTTCATCTAACTGGGACAATCAGCACTTGTTCTGAAGTAGCTGTTAATTTGTAGTCTTCACTGATGGTGTGAAGAGAAGTTTGTTCCACACAGGAAGAACACAGCTAGTCCATCACAGCTGCAACAGCAGTACAACCACACTGCTACCAGCATCTCGCTGTTATCCGATAGGCGCAAAAATCTGTCCTTCGTTCCTCCAGCTTCAGTTGCCAGCTCTTGGGTTCAGTCACGTTTCCCTGCCCTGTCCTCTCTTAATGCCAGCTGTCCACAAAAGCAGGCGGCCTTCAGTTGGCCTCTGCTGTTGGTCTTTGTGACCCCAGCGGTGTCATCATTTCACTGTCTGGAGCTGGGCACTGGATTCCCTTGTGACTTTAACATACATGTTATGACCTCCTAATAGGTAACCCAGCCCTAATACTTAAAGCTTCAGCATCCTAAGCGTTTTGACACCTTGCTCTGCTGTGAAATTCTTTTGCTCGGGAGTCAGCTGTTTAACCAATCCAGGTCACATTAAATGTAATTTGCGAACCATGTTTCGAATTCAGCAGTTGTTCTTTTGTCTACTTAGATCTACTACATCCGTGTATTAATAATCAATGCCTTACTGTTTTAAAATGGTGGAAAACATCTTCAAAGAAAACATGAACAGTGAAAGACTTACTGATTAGGTGAAAACTCTGGCTCTGTTGCATGTAGCATCTGAAAACTTTACAGAAAATGAAGTAGTATTGATAATTAAGCAGACTATGCTATCCTCTGCCTGCCAACCTAATATATAAATGTACTGGTCACGTTTGGAAACCTTTCTGAAATAGCATGTGGCTGAGATAGACAGGACTTCTGACAACACAGTCATCGGTATCTATTCCAGTGGGGAGGAAAAATCAGTTTGAAAGTCACTTCAGTTTTTCAGAGGCACAGATATGTAGATATTCGTGCTTAACAATTTCTCTTTTTTTCCCTTCACAATGTGAAAGCGCACAGAACGCAAGCAATGGTAGGAAATTATTCTGCCGTACTTCATCTTACATTCTTCTGAGTCATCATTTAAAAATCTGGAAGCGCACTCATACTTCAAATATATATGCAGGCAATTTAGATGTTCCCTTACACAAACATGACCTAAAAAACTGTAGTTTGTGCTTACATCCTGGAAATATAGCAGTAGTCAAGATTTAGCAGCTTTGGCAGGTTTAATTGTCTTAGTTGCTTGCTTTCCGCTCTTCTCTGTGTTTTGCCAGTCTTACTTGCAAACAAATGTGATAATACCCAGTTGTGCCTCATTTGTTCTGTTCACAGTGTTGTTTAGTGCTTGTTTGGCCTTTTTATTATGATTCTTATCTTGCTGTCTGTTTTAAGACTACACTACATAAAAGCTCTTTGAATTGACTGAATGATAGTCTCCATAAAATACGACTTTTTTAAAGCATTATTTTTCAGTGGCAGCAGAGCTAGGTCACTGACTCTGAGCTTTATTTATTTTATTTTTTAATTCTCAATCCAAGCTCTTTGGGCTTGAGATTCCATTGATGTGGTGTTGCTTGTGTACATTGGGTAGTGTAATAGGTCTCTGGGCCTGATCGGAGGCTGTAAGCACTGTCACAAACAAATAATGAAGTGATAACTTAGAGCAGAAAAACGCCAAGTGCTTTAGTAAGTTGCAAAAGGAAGCATTAAATGATGCGGTGATTACTGCTGCACTTTAATACCATTGTGCCTCCAGGACACCGGTTTTACAAGGTTTGAAGACAGAAATGCCAGGCTAAATTCACAGTCTGAAGCATAGAGATGAATAACATTTCCAGGGAATAGAGTACTGAGCTCATTGATACATCAGCAAGAGCAGAATGTTTCCAGTGTTTGTATTTCCATGTTCTCTTGATTTGAAATACCAGAAAAAGAAAGAAAACAAAGTAAAATGTTTAAACTTATTACTGTAATAAATGATGGCTTGCCACAGCAGTTGGTTGTGTGGCTCTATAATATTTAGTCAGAGGAGCTGGTGGGGGCGGTACTGGTAAGCAATTCCTTTATCCTTTTGCCCTTGTTTTTCAGTGCTTGGAGAACTCGTAGCAGTGGGTCATATTTTTTTATTCTTCCCTTTTAGCAGTCAGCAGGATGAAGCAGGGCTGGAGTTGTTCACCTCTAAGCTCTTGTGGAGTACTGATTATTTTGGGTCCTTTTAATCTTAGAGGTGCTCATGAAGATGAGAGAGGAAAATTGGAGATGCAATCTTGCTCTCAGCACTTTTGGTGGAGTCAGTCCATGTTGAAAGGCAGGAGAAGTTCAAACGTACCTTGGCTTTTACGCCTCCGTGCTAGATCTACATTCTCAGTGTGTTTAGATTGATATTGCTCCACTGACTTTCACACAGCAAGGTGAGTCAATGACTTGTGTTGGCTGCAAACCCAGTCAAAGCTCCTCTTGGATTTGAATCTTTCACAGCTCAGTTTTTCTACAGAGTTGATGTACACATAACAGATAATCTCGATCTCCATCTATGAAGATAAACTGGGCTTTGACTTTCCTCGGATTGCATCTATTCATTTCCATCCATTATGTTTCATTGTTAGTTTCATATGCACTGAAAAATCCTGAGCTGTTTTGTTCCACAGTAGTTCTTCCTCAGAAAGATTAAAATTTCCTCTTTGCCTGCATGGCCATTGAGGTTGGTACTTGTGGCAGTACCATTATTTGGGTAGTTTTTATAGATACTTATGGTGTACTCATAATGTGCCCCATCTTTTCCCACCACTGGTCATAGTACTGCAGGGAAAAAAGTGGATTCCACCCTTTCTAAGCAAAGGTTACTGAGTCAGTGTTGTCCACAAGCCAGCTTTAGCTTCCAGAAAGCTTTCTTCAGGCGTCTTGCCTTTGCATTCCCATTGAGTTGGGTGTTCAGGTACAGAACAATTTAATACTGTCATTGAAACACCTTTTCTTGTACATGCCCAGGAAGGCTGCGTAGGAGGTGAGCTCCTTGCACCAGAAGAACTGTGCTGTAGGCTGCAGTGGAAAGAGGAGGTGACTGACAACACAAAATAATGTAATGGAAAGAACAGTGAAGAGGATATAGCGATAACACAGCTATTTTGTTTTAATGTAGTGCTTCAAAAATCAGTCACATAGCTGTGGTATCCTTCTCACCTAAGAAGTAACCCAGCAGCAGCAGATTTTGCCATGAGGAAACCATAATTATTCCACTGGAACCAGCTGCCAAAGATTGCTGTAGGTGTAACACAACATAAATTTGCTTGGTTTTACCTGCCGTGTATCTCGGTGCAGGATATTAAAATCAATATGGACTTGATCTAGCTATAACATAGTAATCAGATATTTACTAATGTCTTTTTGCACAAGTTACCCAAAGAAGCAAAAAGGATGAAAACAGAAACTTCTCACGATTCTGACATGTAATATATTAAAAAATAAAAACCATAGCTAACTAGCATGGGTTCTGTAACACCCTGATACTCACCTCCTACATCATATGAGTTGCTTATACACTATTTAATTTCATAGCAAGAAATTATTTATTATTTGTCTCTTTCGCAACGCAGCAGCAATGAAACTGTCTGTGTCTTTAATGTCTACAGATACAACGCTCATCTGAAAGCGTGTCGTGAAATTCCCTCAGTAATCAGACCCGAGTTGTTTAAGATGCAGTGTATTGGCATTTTATGCCACTGATTTTAAGATTCTCTGGACTGAAGAAGTCTGTAAGGGTTCACTGCACAGAGCAAGCTGTAACAAAGCAGTTAATGATTCTTGTGACATGAATGCTACCATTTTGGTTTATTTGAATGACACTGGCATTCTGTCTTAAATATATCACTTTTTATTAGTTGGGGGTTTTTAAACCATCCAGATATTAGCCATGGGTATGCTTCTTAGCTAAACTATAACCTAGCCAGCCCATGCCTTTTGCCCTGCAGAGTGCCCTGAGTTTTTCAAAATACGTAACCACAGTGATATTTTTATAAAGGAATGTTCACCTCGTGGGATTTTTTTTAAGGTGTTCTATTTTTTTTTCCAAGTTACAGCTTCACTTTATTGTACATGATGTCCAATAAAAAAGATATATGTCTGTGATTGGACTTTGAAAAAGGGCTATGGTGCCTATTCTATTTAAAGGGAATGAAGTCAAGCAGTAAATTTGCTGGTCACCCTTTTCATATTGACTGTATCTCGGCCAGCAGTTGGTCTTTGATGTTGTAACAATAGAGCAAAGGCAGAGGAGGAGGAGGATTAGGACCTCCGTAATATAAAAACACGTCTGCATTCATTGTGATTTTTATAAGCACAGTCCATATCCATTGGAGGTTTGCAGTATAGACTCAATGATCTGCGGAAGGGTGCAGCAATCTTAACATTTGCAAATGGTTTATAATTCATCTATCATTACTAGTGCCATCTATTCTTAATTCAGACTTTGTTTAGGCTTTCAGCATTTAACTTTCCTGTCTTCTTACTCCTTCTTACAGTAGGAAAACAGATGTAAGTTCAGGCTAGAGCTTCTGGAGTATCATTTTCCTTTACAGGGGTTGATTGAAAGGCTTGCTGCAGCTGGCCAATAGCGTATCTATTCCTCATCTTGTGCTTTAGAGCCCAGGCTTTTATTTGGAAAGAATAGAAGGGTTGATATGTGTACGTCTAACATAAGTGAAAATATATATCAAAAGGGAACCTAGGGTGGCCACGCTATGCCTGCGTCTTCAGGCGTACTGGAACAATAGCGCCAAAGGTTTCAAATGAATATTTAGCCTGATAAGAGTGCTGGAGCTTTTGATATGCATTTAAATGGTAACAGCACTAGCTCTTGATCAAAACATGCAGAAGGAGAAGGATTATCCATTTCACGAAAATGCGTAAGGTGCCAAGTTGCTCTAAATACTGGTGGGAGGAGGTAGACTTTGAATTGTGAGCAGAGCTTGGGGGGAGCTGAATGATCTGTAATGCACTGTTGTAGCCACGTGTGCAACACTGCGGATGGGGAAGGTAGGCTGGATGGAGTGTTCCCAGGGACATCGCCATGGCAGCAGCAATGAGCCCGGTGCAAGTGGAGCTTGCCCAAAGGCAGCTCTTAGGAGACCATCTGGGGATGCACCAGGTGAAATTGCTTTACTGCACCCAATTCTAGGGGCTCTTGCTTAAGGCATGATCTTAAAGTGTCCCAACAAGGCCGAACACCTGGAAGCTTCTCTACCAGACTCCAAAGACAAGGAGGGGAAGGGAGGAAGAAAGATGTCAGTCTGTAATGCAATTGACAGTTCAGGACTTGATTTAGGGCTGGATCATGTGCCTTCTGGGTGTTTAGATTAGACCTGTGAGTCCAAACTGATGAACAAGTCACTGCTTGCCAGCTGAGCTGCAGTAGCTCCTTAGATGCCATATCCCACCTTCATCCCACAACAAAATAGGAGGTGATTTTTATTTGTCAGCAAGTCAGCACTGGGCAAACCCTGCCCAGGGCTCTCACCAGGGTGACTGTGTTTTTTCCCTGGAGAAAGCACTCCACAATTTCGGTGGTCACAAAATGCACAGCTCTTCATTGAGGAAACTGTTTTTTTATTTAACATCTACCATGATGGCCATTAAAAAGGCCACATCTGGTGCAGAAAATGCACACATGCTATTTCTGCACTCTGCTGTATGTCTCCTTCATCAGACCCAGATAGAGCAGTGTCTTAGGTGTCTCTGCGTTCCCCAATATGCCAGCAAACCAGAGGAAGCAAACTATGTGGGTATACGCCAGTGTAAGGTGAGAGTTCTGGCTAGTTAGAGGCATCACTTTTAGTGTTTAAAAGAGTTTGCCCTTGAGGGATCAATAGCTCTGAAAAAGCTGTTGAAATCCTTTAGTGGCAATGAATTTGATTCTTGCTCTTTGATCTAACATTTATGGCATTTTGAATAATGTTAATCAGAGCTGCCTTTCTCACCTACCCATCCCTCTTTCTTCCTGCCCTGTCTCTCTCCTAAGAGGATCATTTTTTCATGTTCTTAGGAATATAGCTATGGTGGTCTTAACCTCAAAATAAAATGAACCAATAATTGCATAACACCAGAGTAAGGGCCAGATTAATACCACCTCTCTTTTTTTTTTTTCATTTATCCTATTTAAGTCTTCCTGCAATAAAATACAAGAGGAGTTTGCAGCTGAAATGGTATGTTTGTGCACATATGGGCTAAGTTCAGGAAAAGAACTTTATACGCCAATTCTCCTCGCACTGCTGCCATTGATAAAAGGAGCCACAATTACATTGCAATCAGGTTATAAACCCCATAATGCCCCCATGACAATTATTGCAGTTTACTTGTTAGAGCCATATGAGGAGAGAAGGTGCGTATTTATCTCTTTAGCACAGTTAAGGAGCTGGAAGTGAGTTCTGTGCCGCAGCCTACCAGGAAATGCTCTTCCAACCTGCTCTGCAGTGCGTCTGCTGTGTATGCTTTGGAATCTCTCTCTGTACAGAAGCAGCTCTCCCCCTCTGGGATCTGGCGTATGAGCTAGAGACCCATCTCTGTTCCTCAACAGTGGAGGCTGGGATATCTCAAACCTGAACTGCTTCTGTTTCCTCTTCTACCTTGCTGCTGCATCTGGCTGCTGGGACTAATCTGAAGATGCATTTGGCCTGCTCCACAGAGTTTGGTGTTGGTGGCGTCTGGGTGGCTTCAGGCGCATGTTAAGATTATAGCCAGTTTGAAAAATAAAACCATTTGTCCTAAAAATAGCTCAGAACTAACTGGTGATCACGGGGTGGAGGGGAGACAGAAATGAAGATATTTTCTGTTCACGTAAGTGTCAGATTGAAAAGCATCTGCCTTGTTCAGTGCATGTATGGTATTCATTTCCTGTCTGCAGTCGATTGGAATGCCCCCCGAGTTGTTTGAAATTGAAAATCGAGTCATGCTTCTTTAATCAGCTCTAGGAAATAGCCCTCCTCCCTTACTGTTCTAAGAAAATTTATATGTACATGCATAGAATTCATAACACCAAAAGCCTGGACTGCTCTCCAGGGCAAATCCTTTCTCTCTCCCCTCTTAAACAGAGAAGGGTCTTCACCTTGTCTTGTCACGCTGTACTGTGTGTGTACTTGCTTGCTCTTCTTCCCCATAATGTCACTGGAGGGAGGCCTTTCTCTTGTGTATCTGCTTCCTCAGGGCAGTTCACGGAGATGTAGAGAGAGGGCATAATGTCCACTGATGATGTCTTGTTGCAGAAATAAGTCAGTTATTGCACTGCATGCACAGATGCCGTTTATGCTAATGACTTCCAGTTGCTCATGTATCAGTCTCCAAAGTTTTATAGGTGGTGAAGGTAACACTGTACACTCGGGCTTGAAGGAATACTGCAGGAGCAGAGGTGCGTGGTCCTGAGGCAGCCGCTCAGGTTTCTGGTGCTGTTCTGCTGTAGACTCCTGGGTGTAGTAACAGCCCCTTTCAGAGAGTGTTGTGAGGCACATGGCTGGTAGGTAGGTATTGAATGTAAACAACCACTGCCTTTCCTCTGCCTTCACCCCTAAGCTTCATCAAAAGAAAAACGAGTATTGGTGGAAAAGCAGCTAAGGGAGCAAATTAAAGTCAAGTAAATTATCTCACGGTAATTCAATGGGGTGTGTGTTTTGACCATCAAGACTCAAGTGATTTGCCTTTTTTCAGGCACAGAAGTAGTATTGCCAGAAGCACAGGAAACATCATGTTTTTGGAATATAACACTTGTCTGCTTTCTTGCTTTCCCATTATTAGCTTTTGCTTATGTGATGAAGTCATCATGTAACTTTTAGTCCGCAGGGACTAAACACTTTCTAGTCTCTAAAAACATCTGCCAGCTAACAGAGCCAGAGTCATAGACACTGTACACATGGACAGAGTCGTAGACCACATAGGGTGGATATTCAGTGGCATGTGAGAGGGAGACACAGAGGCTGGGAATAGCTGTTTCTTGGAAGCTGACAGCTGAAGGCATCTTTGGAAATTGAAAAGGTTTCAAGTAAGGTTACTCTTTTGACTAGGGAGCGATGAAAACTTCGTTTGTTAAAGCTGGTTCACCTAGTAAAATCCTAGCCATAGTGATTTTAGTGGAATAAACTTGAGAAAGGACCTAGTGTAAAGTCCATGAAAATAATTTCAGATGTGTGTTTGTTCTCTTTCATTGACACTGACCTTGTGTGTGCTAGCTTGTGAAGCCTGATTAAAAAGTTGTGTACTGGAAGCATTAATATTCTGGATCGATCCCCTTTGGTTTTTTTGTGGGTTTCATTGCAGCTTAAGGCAGATTTTTTCCATTCTGTTGGAACCCTCTGTGTAAATTATGATGCAGATGTCAACTGATGAGTGAGATTGGACTTGTTCGATTTAGTTTAGTCATGGTATAAATTGATTCTATTTAAAGCTTTATTATACTACTGACTTTGTGCAAGTATTTAATAAAGCCTGAAAGAACTGCAACTTTTGAAGAATTTGCATTTTGGCATCACGGGTTATTGAGGTGGAAGAGTTGGGCTATTCTTCAGTTGTACATTTGCTTGTGCAACCACTGAATCAGTGTGTCCTGTTTGGAGAGCTCCAGCCAGGCAGTGATTGCAGGGAAGCTTGAGAGTCATGAAGAACAGCTAAATCTTTACCACCAGCTTAGGCACTGAAAATACCTGTTATCTGTGAGCAAAACTTGGCAATGAACATCTGTCAAAGCCCTACACAATTTTAATTCTGTGTGCTTGGCTGTCCTATGGATGGTTGAGTATCTCCTGAGGAACAAAGTACCAATATGTACCATGTCAGAAAATTTGCTAGAGGACCTGTTTTTACCTACAGACATTGAGCTGTGATCACCACCAAGTCCTTTTTATTATCAAAGTGTTTATACAAACTAGCAGTTCATCAGCTTGAAGCTGAACCATACAGTTTGTATCTTCCAGCTGAAGGAAAACATGAAATACAAGCAAGCAACAGAGCAAAAGAAATAGCTGTGCTGTGAAATGTGTGCGCACAACAGGAAGCAAAAAGTTGCCAGATATGAGTATAATATAGTTTGTTTTCTTCTTAAGCGCTGAGGAAAAAATATTATCTGCCAGAGCAGTTCAGATGTGGACCCACTGTTTACTGATGGTGTGGAAGAGACGGGTCTTGCTGAGAGAAACTCCCAACCATGACTGAATGAAGGGTGAACAAAATCTTGATAAGTGCAAGTGAATAAACAATCTCAGTAGAGGAGCGGTGGTGGTAGGGCTGCTTTGGCACTTGGGGTCTGTCAGTCCAGATGGTTCAACAAGGCAACAGCCTTTTCCTCCACGGTGGAGGGTCGTGCTGTAGTGTTGGCCCCATGCCTCGAAAGAGTGGTCTGCGACTTACTCGACCTTAGTTGTGACGGAGGCTTCAACACTACTGCCCTAGGATCTCTGCAGTTGTAAAATAAGGCCTGGCTATGTGTTCACTTCTCAAGGTTTTCTGTGTAGCTATGAGGCTAGAAGTTTTTAGTGTAAAACCTTAAAATCCAAAAGCTGTGATTCTGACATAAATGCGCCCAGATGCTTTGAGATTCTGCTTCTGCTGTATGCAGCTCCAGAGAGCTGTTTCACCTTACAGCAGAAAATCAGCTGTGGTGGGCTGGGTGTATACTTTGGCATCCCGAGCACCTGGGGTGCTTATCAACATGATGATTTATCAACAGTGATGATCTATAACGTGCTATTAATTATTTCAACAATTAATTTGTCTGGCTTTCTAAAGATGAGGCCTTTCACTTCCTCGGTGTATTTGAATGTGAAGGACAAGCACATTTTAAGATAAAGAGAGTGTTTCAATAGCTGTGGTTGATGTGACACCCCCCTGGTCTGACTTTTTCTGGAGATATGAACTATCAGTGACTCCTTGGAGTGAATTGGAGCTCTGAGGCTCAGTACCTCTGCATGCTTTCAGCTAGTCACACACAAATTAAATATGAACCCAAGGGGTTTCCCTGTTAAATGAGCAAGGCAAGACAGAGCTATGAGCAGAACTGAGGTCTTCTGACTGCTTGGACTGTATGTGGCATTAATCATGAATGACATTATATCTCTGATAACGCTTTTCAGCTGTTAACTGCACTGTCATACCTCTTCCTGCTAGGTCCTGTGCTGCTTATACTCATGATAGACAGAAAGATAAATTAAACCCAGCAGTTAGATCACCCAAGTTCATTAGAGATCTTGGATCTGCAGAGGTGAAAGTCTCATGTATTTTCTTGGTGCGTTACTCGGCTTCCCTGGACCGGTTAATTTTAAAGTGATCATTTAGCACTAACCTGGAAACACACGACAGCCCTCAAAATCAAAACAATCTGGTTAGGCAGGTGGGAAATGAAACCAGTCCTAATGGCTGTAATGATTTTCTGTGAAGGCCCCAGGCCTCATTTTGTCTCTGATAGCAATATAATCTTTTATAGCGTCTGTGAAGTTTCCTAATAAATAAACGTTCTTTGTTCCTGGTGGTTGAAGATGCTGTACAGGTGCATCATGAAAGTGCATTGACAGACTGTTGGTTTTCAATTCAAGACGTCTTGTCAAGATCATTTTACAAGATATTTCAAAGGAGTATGCAAGAAGTAGAAGAGCAAGGTAGCTGCAGCAGGGATTTAGTAATAGATTGCCTTGCTGTCTGGAAGCTGTTAGGGATATAAATTGCATCAGTTTTCCCAAATACTTTCATCTCCATAATTATCAGTACTTGCAAATGTGCCCGTAGTTTGGCAAGTGGAGAGGGAATGAAGGAAGGTAAGAAATACGAAGGACGGAGAAAGAGCAGCTGCTCCAGAATATTTTCTGTAGCTCCAGTCATTCCTCACCTACTCTCTGTCTTGGTCGTTTTTCCAGAACTGGAAATGGTATTAAAATAAAGAAGGTAGGAGGGAGATGGATTCCTCACTTGCTAAAAATGCAGAGAAATTCCTAGTTTGGTATTTTTACAGGTTACCATTTCTGTTTAGCTTCTCTGGGGAAGAGAAATGGTACATGTCCCTGAAGCTAATGTCTAATGTGACAGGGAGAAGCAAACCAGGAAGGCAACAGAGGAGGTTAAAATACCCATTTATTATTGAAAAGTTAAATGCAGCATCGGGTAGGAAACATTTCCTGCAGGCAAGGTTGTCTCTTGGTGCCTTAAACCCTGCCATGGTGCAAGTCCCGCCTGGATAACCAGCGTTATCCTCACAAAATCCCTGTGAATTGCTCCTCTTCCTTGGTTTATAGATAGACACAACTACATTGATGCGTACCCAACTATTGCCCTCACTTTTGCAGTGATGGATGGAGCAAGGGGGGTTATTCTGTAATGCAAACAATATGGCAAATTTGCTCTCTAGGGTTTATTTTGTTGCCTTGTCACACAGCTATAAATAATATGTTCTTGCCCTTATATACTGTCCACACTTAGAACACTCAGAAATCCTAATCTGGTTTTGTATTAGGAACTTCTATAAATATCTGATCCCGTGGGGCAGCAGAACTGTAGCTGACAGCAAGCCTGAGCAACCCCTTGAAATCATCTTGATGGAAAGTTTAAGCTGCAAATAATCCTGTTAAATGAAGGAAAAAAGGTGATTTACCTTAAAATATTTAGAGCAGATGCATCATATGAGTAAGAAACCAGTGTGCCTGAATTCGAAATATAACTTGAAAGAAACTGAGTCAGTAGTTCAGAATGAAGTGACATGTTTTTGAAGGAAGACGAGCAACACAGGTTTCCCAAAAGCAGTCGGGAGTACAAATTGTGTACACCTAAAAATAAATGGTGTGAAGTATAAACACATGAAATGAGAAAGCTATGTCCCCTCTGCAAATAAAAAGAAATCAAATTTCATCTCTTAGCTTTGGAACACAATCTCCGTTTTCTTTAGAAAGGATGCTGGCGTTGCACTAGGGACACACTTTTCTGCTAGGGTGGCATTGGAAGATTTGCCTGAGTCGATACAGCGGAAGAGAACGAACTGTTTAACCTGTGACGTTCCTGCCAGGCGGTAGTCAGCCCTGCTCTTAACAGCCAAGTCCATGTTCCTCCCCGCAGAGTCTGCTCTTGAGCCGGGCTGTCACTGCCATGGGAGATGTGTGCCTGATGTTGAACCGGTGTGCCTGATGTTGAACCGGCTTCCGATGGTGTCCACCCCGCCTTGCTGCAGCAGCCCTTGGTGCAGGCCAGTTATCATGTGTCCCCACCCTGTTTTTAACGTTAAATAACCCCAACTCGGTCTGTAATTAATGACAGTCCCTGCCCCAAGCAGCTTGGTAGTGGGCCTGATCAGCCTGATGTCATTACTTCACCATGACAATTTTCTAACTAACTCCATGTGATATTCCATCTGTCTGACACTATTAAAAACTTTTTATATAGCCCTTATTATTGTAGTTGCTGAGCTCCCTGCAAACATCACAGTGAGGAAGGGAAGTGCTGTTATCCCCACTGAGGCACAGACGGACCATGACCTGCCAAGATCACACAGCGAGTCTTATCAGAGAATTAAACATAGATCTCGCAAATCCTTGGCCAGCTCGGGCTGTATGGTGTGTTAACGTGGAGAATCAAGATGCTCCCGAGTGGCAAGCAGATAGGGAAAGTAGGAGATTGTATGTGAGAATTGTATTATTTTTAAATAAAATCTCACTTTATTTTTAATAAAGGTAAGATTATGGACGTGATACCCCAGAAAAAAAGTAGTTAGGTACCACATTTTTTTTTGGTTCCTGTCTGAGGTGATTTAATAACAGCACAATTACACTTTGTTGTTAGTCAGATAGAAAATTCATTTAAACTTTGTGCACCAAGGAGTTTGCCGTTAAATTCTGTTTGATAAAAGCGAAGTTGAAGCACTAGCATATGGGTAGGGAACCTAAAGTTAATTAAGTGGTGCTCAATTTTGCTTCCCAGAGCTTGCTGCTGTGTGAGTTTCTTTCTACTTTATACTGAAGACGGGGGGTGTTAATGGGTGGCCTGCTAAAGGCAGTCGTACCTGGGCTTTGACAAAGGGAAGTTTTCTCGGTTTAGCCTTCGAGCAAAAGACTGTCGGGAGCACATACGTTTTTAGCACTGCACACGTACACCAATGCAGAACGAACTTTCTGCGTCGGCGCTGTAGGTGGACGTATGGAAATATCCTTTGGGCACTTTCAAAGTGTAACCATTCTGATCGTGAAAATACCAAGACAACATTAATTCTGCTACATCTGATTTTGCTCTTTACAAATGCAGTGCAGCCAGAAGAGGAGAGGAGAACCACCTTAGTTTTTCCTTAAGATTATTTCACTTAGTCCCAGATTAACTCTTAAATCTTGGTTTATTTAACTCACTGCATATTTTCCCATAATGTGCACAGATTATACTGTAAAATCTCTTCCAAGGTCAATTTAAAACCTTCTAAGCAAATGAACACAAAATAAAAGGCATTGGAACTGTTATCTATTGGAGAGCTTAACAAAAGGTATGATACCTTAATTGGAGCCAGGGGAGCTGGCTCCATTTAACCAGAAATACTGGCAAAAATATGCTTCAGTAAAGCCAGAACCACGTGTGGCCATTCCACTTTAATTGCGCTTGTTTTAAAAGATAGGTCTTTTAACATTTACCCTCTCCGTGCGTGCTGTCTCTTTACGAACTGAAAATAAAAGCTCCCCAGGCAGTCATACTGAGACCTCAAGCCTAAAATTTTTCAGCTGAGTCAAAAGGAAAACCTGTGCTGAATCTGCCCCATGCATTTTTTTGTAGCCATAAGAAGATTTGACTTCTCTACTGTTTTTTTCCCCTGAGTCCCCAGGCCAAACCTAACCCAGGGAGCGAGTGTTTTGATACTGAATCTATCTCTCTCCTTGGTGAGGTCAAGGGAGTGCTACTGGTTTGAAGGCAGCCTGCTGTAATATACTACAAAACCCAAAAGTACGCTCAACAATAACAAAAGCATTAACCGCTGACCTACAACTTGGTGAAATTCAATCCCACCATTAGGCAAACATGAAAATGAGATCCCAGAGGGAGGAAGGTTCTGACCAGAGAAATTGGGTGAGGAACACAGACGAGATGGAAGTTGTTGCGGACTGAGGAGAGAGGGGGGGAGGTTGCCAGTTCAGTGGTAGGATCTTTTAATACCATAAATTTCAACATGTACTTAGCAGTCAGGGGTTTTGCTCCACTTTGGAACAAAGAAAACTGAAATGATGTATAATGAAGATACTCTTCACCATTTTAGGGACACATTTAAGGTGATCTAATTTGATTTACTGAGGATTGCTTCAAGAGCTTCGTGTTTCCAGATTTACTCTAAGTTAGATGCTGTGCAAATGTGTAGGCGCTCAGCGCAAGGCTGGGATGTTACAGGAACCTGACAGAGCTAAGCACCCAAGTCTGACTCATTTTTATCTTGTCAGATGGTTACAGGTTTGCACCACTATAACTAAGAAAACTTCAGTGAGAGTAAGGTGCCAAACTCAGGAGCACCCTAGAAGAATACAGTCATAAGTGGTGTTTCAGTAGCGAGCCATGGGTCTGTAAGCATTCTGTATGCACTCTGCGACCATTGTTGGCAGGCGGCTGGAGAGGGGGGCACTGGCAGGATGGCACGCTCTCTCAGTTGTTACAGTTCACTGCTTTTTTCCCCAGAACACACTCACTGCAGATGACCGTTCTCCCGAAGACAGCTTCACTCTGAACCCTGAGGACAGAAGAGAATACCCTGATCTGCAGGCTGCCCACCGGCCATTCCCCAAGCAGCGGGTCAG
>NW_010228905.1:20977-50705 GCF_000690775.1 Eurypyga helias
CGGCCATACGTCGTTGCAGAGAGATGGACCCAGATCTTTCCTTCTGGATCTCCCAAACTTCCCTGACCTGTCCAAAGCAGATATCAATGGGCAGAATCCCAACATTCAGGTACAAATTTATGTTAATGTATAGCTTTTTCATGAGTTGCACAAAATTATTTTACTGAATCAAGGGAACTTTCAGCCTGGCTTCCATGACATGCAGTCAGAACACCCTGCCTCTGTACCAGTAGCACCAAGTGAGAGTGTATATATGATAATATACATTGTAGATATCACAGTATATATATAAAGAAAATACAATATACATTTTGTCTAAGTGAATACACAGATTTCAATTTTTTTCTGAATTCCTTTTTGGATAATGTTGATGGCATAATTGTGTCTATCAACAGAGACTTGTTTATGATACTACAGTCATCTTTGCTATTGCCGTTTTAGAACATACACTCTTCTTTGATACTAAGTGGATATTTTAAATTCTGTTTTCAGTTCTCTGTTGCAAAATTTGTTTGGGTACAGATTCTCATTTGTTATGCTATTATAAAATGCAACCATCCCCAAAGGTTATAAAAGAACAGGTCTTTAACTTTCAGCTCAAAATGTGGTTTTCGGTATGGAACCGAGACTTAAAGTTAGCTTCTGCAGCAGCTGCCTGGAATAAAAAAAAGTTGTCTGCAAGAAATTTTGTTATATGTTATTCCTCAAACTGTTCTTGGGTTTGGAATAGCCTCTTACAAGCCACTTGCATCTTAAAACTTCAAGGATTACAATGAGGAAAAAATGACTGATTTGTTTTTAATTCAGAGCCTTAAAGCAAAATTGGCATTAATAAGCAGTCTTTTTTAACCAAAACAATAAATTGGAATGTTGTTCTGCCTAAGATGTGCTTATAAAAACAATACACTAATAGAACTGGTTTTCTGGTTAAATTAATTCCTGGCTTCTTATAGTTTCCAGCCCACAAAATTACCATCCTTTTGATATGTCTGAGAAGTACGTACGTAAAGATAAAATAGATCTGTTGGTGAGAGACCAACATGATCGGGCGAGAACAAGCTGTCTCCAAGTTGACGTTCCATTACATCATAGATGGCTTGCAACCTAAGCAGCCTAACAGATTTGGATCAAGTGCAGGTCCAATACTTGAGAGGCCAAGGTAGTAAACATGTTCAACATGTGGTGACTGGACACATCACTCACGCCAGGAGAAGCCTTCCAGAAAGCCTCAGGAAGGGAAGGTAGGGAAGCTGTAGGGGCCCCAGATTGTGGCATGAGGGAAATAGTGTAAAAGATCATTGTTTGAACAGTACGTGAACCACAGAGGAGGACGGGGAAACAAAGACCACCTCTGATTGGTAACAGCATTTTGTGTTTAGACCCAGGGAATAGATAAATGAGATGGAAACATTTCCCTGGCTTGTCTTTATAGTAACTGCTTCTGCTATGAACTCTTTTCCCACCATATGATCTTGGAAATGTGTCAGCCAACTATGTCAGCAGTTCTGCTGGACTCTGACAACTGGGAAGCCCAGTCCTGTAAACTGGAAAACACTGGGAAACATTGATCCAGAGGTCTTGTGCACAAGGATCAGCCCTAGCGCAAACAGGATCCCTAAGTTCTGCATTATATTTAGACTGCTTACTTAGGTGCACAAATAGGAGTATACAAAGCTTCTTTAAGTTCCTGGGTGGGAGTCCTGCAGAAGGTCAGGCCTCGTGGAGACAAAACTCCCATTAATTCATTGCAGGGTCAATGAAGGTTTGTTTCTCTGCCTAAAGGTTGTAAAAGACGTCCCACTCTTTCAGGGAAACAGTTTTATAGTGAATTCTTGCTCCTTAAACAGTAACATACTGACCTGAATGGAAATAATGAGACGTGTTGACTTGCAAATTTCTCATTAGCTGTTTGGCAGGTGAGAACAGAATCAATACCCGTTTTTCTTTTTGCACACTGGCTTTGACTCTGCAAATTACAATCCCAGGGCTGTTAACTTAGAATTCTTTGCAGGACAGTGAGGTTGGAAAGAGAAAAAAGCCTGTGTGTATTAATCTAGTACAATGGCCACCTTTACCTCTCAAAGACCCACAGCCTCTTTTCCCTTCTACTAGTACAAACCTGCATAGACCAAAAATAACATTTTTTATGGGAAATTATACCTGGAAATTTTAAAAGCCTGGTAAAGAGACATAAAACTCAGCCTGAAAAAGCAGATCAAAAAGGTACTCCAGTGAGTTCTGTTTAAGGCCATTCCTTCTCTGGTTTCCTGTGAGACAGCAACTGCTGTATCATGCCCTCATTGTGTGCTCTTCCAGGGAGGAAGTGGTGGATATCAGAACACCATCACAAGAATTCAGGAAATTAACATGTCCCCAGGTACTAGTGTATTTATCAGGTGGTAATCAAATGTAAGTATAGTGGACGGTCTTCTAGGAAAACCTCAGAAACAGCAGTTGGAGCTGCAGTAATCCAAATGTTATTTGATTATTTGCCTGCAAGACCAGGACAACACTTACTGGTCTTTCTGTGGTGTTACAGCCTTGTAAAATCGCCTGTCATTTCAAGTGGCATTTTATGCTTTAGCATTGCTTCCATGCCAGTTGGTTGAGAGTAGCTGCAGTAGCTGCTGT
The DNA here is from genome assembly GCF_000690775.1 of Eurypyga helias. Lineage (NCBI taxonomy): Eukaryota > Metazoa > Chordata > Aves > Eurypygiformes > Eurypygidae > Eurypyga > Eurypyga helias. The sequence goes on from NW_010228905.1 coordinate 23,609, forward strand.
TGAGCAAAGGCTAGCTGTTTGGTTTGGGGCTTTTTGTTTTCTTCTTTTGTGTCATTTTAATGATTGTGTCAATGCCTGGAAGACTTCTGGACTAGAAGGTGCTTACAAGAACTGAGCACACGTTTCTTTGGATTTCCTTTTACAAGTGGAAAATCCCTTCCATGTAGGTTTCCTTGAAGCATTACAAATGGGAATGGCACCGGCTCACAGGGTCTGACGCTTCACTCTTCTGTAGGTTGGTGAACTAGCCGTTGGATGCCTTTGCAGACCTTGTATTTGGGCAGGGATATTGTTCAGAATAAGAGAGAATTGTTCTTACTCCTGACTAACAGAATGAAGTCACATGGGAGGTGGGAACCTGCTTATTTTCCATTTCTGATGGGTTTTTCTTGTCTGTTATAACCAGTCTTTTACAACCTCTCAGCTCTTCTCTGACACCAAACCTCTGGAGCTAGCTGCTTCAACTTGAAATTGAGCTTTGGCTCTTGTTCCTCCCCTTTTCTTTTTACTCCTGGTTTCCCAGGCTTCTGTGCTGTAACAGATAGCGTGCTGCTCTCTGTTGTCCCACTGCATTGCAGCTTTTCTAGCAGTGCTGGACACCATGATAAATGAGCAGAAAAGGGGAAAACTCCTTACTGTGTGTCAGGCAAAGGCATTTTGTTGATGCTGATGCTCTTCAGAGAACTTGAACCTTGATCAAGCTTCGCAACCAGTATACCTGAAACACAGCTGGGTGAGTTCCAGTTGCGATGGGTGTGTTACACGTTTTGGATGACGAGACAAGCTGCAAATAGAAACTGTGCAGCATTCAGCACGACTCCTGTCCTAAGAAACATGTTAATGTGCCCTGGAAAACTAAAGTAAGTCAGGATATGATTGAATCAGTTGTGATTAGTATCCTTGCTTTTGACTGGTAATAGTTGATATGAGTGAGTTTAAGACAGAAGTAGTTAATGCTGCCTGCTTGGGCATGTTTTCGTAGTGATTTTGCACGAAGCCTGTGGGCTATATACACCAGTTACGGCACTCCAGTGCTGCCGTGTTAGCTTCATTTATTCTCTGTGATATCTATTCAGTTTCTACCTTCTCTTAAATAAACTTCTACTCAGAACCACCCACTCTAAGAACATGGGCAACTACAGTGAAATAAGGCTGTATGATCTGCTTTTAAAAAAGAACTGCAGACTTCCAATCATGTGCCATTTCTCCGGGTTCATCCATGGCCATTTCCCTCACCTCCATCTATATCACATGTCACCTTTAACACATTTTATTAGATGTGTTTTTTAGGTAGCAGTTCTACCTGTCATTTGAAGCTGCTGGTTTCACTGCACTGGAAAGCAACACCCTCTCAGTATCGTCACAAAAGGCTCAGTACTGAGCTCTGACCAGTAAATCTCATCCCGGATGGAGCACAGTAAGAACTGGAGTGCCCCACTAGTGCTTATTTCTTGTAATGCTTTTAATGCTGAATAGTTTAAGGTAGTAGCGAAGCAATTGTCCCTATGGGTAAATTAAGACCCAGAAAAGCAGAGAGCACATGTTCATTTTCATGGTCCTTGGGCTGGGTCTGTACGGTGGAGAACTCCCTGCTCCCAAGACTATCTCTGCAGCCAGTATGCCTGCTTCCCTGAGCTCGCTGCAGCACCGGGAGCACGGCGTAGCCATGCCAGGAGCTAGCTAGTCCTCCTAGCAAGCTGGAGAGACTGGTCTGGGCAGAGAAGGGTGCCAGGGGCCGTGGTTAAACCGTTTTCAGTACCAGGGCTGTTACTACCTCTGCACAGATTTCGTAATGTCATGGTGTAAGGAGAGCTTGCAGCAGAGTGCAAAATTCAGCGCTGGGTTTCAGACCAGATTGTTAACTCTGGGGTTCAGTTAGGCCCATCAGAGAGGATTGACAACTAGGATTGACAACATTACATATAAATTTCAAGTTTCAAGTCACGCTGTCTTTGCTCCCAGCAAATTTTGAGGGTCCTTCACTTTTCAAGCCCAGAACACTGTTCTAAGTGAGCTGTCATGACATAACCAGAAGTCAATTGGTGTCGCTCCTGATACCATTTTAAGTAAAGTGGTTGGGTGGTGTAAACCTAAATTTAGCATTTCAGCGTCTTATAATGAACTGATCTCTGTTCTTCTGTTAGGGTTACCTCATTACTGACTTGCACGTATCTACCTTTACGGAATGGCAAGTTCTGCGTTGCAGATTTGCATCAGTTGCATGATGGAAACGGATGATAGAAATGTCATAGAATCCACTGCTTGCACAATATTGCAAATGTAGCTCTTCCTGAAAGATAATCTTCCAGTCGCTTAAGGCAATGTTTACACCATTAAAGTGAATTCAGAAACATTGTCTGAGTAAACAGGATGAAGTACACAGAACTTTCTGTGCGCTCCAGCAGGCGGGGATAATATTTATCTTCTGTATATATTTTTGGCCAGGAGAAAATTGGATGTTGGTGTCTCAAGACATCTGTGCTTGATACAATTGTTTCACTATAAACTGACTGCAAATCTGTTGTTTTAATGTACCTATGCCAGTAGTTTTTAACAATTTTTAGAGGAATGTCCTTATTAATAGCTCACACAACCATAAAAGAAGCAGCTTCTTTGTAAGTTTGAATACTTCTGGAGGTCACTGTGGATTTATGCGAAGAACCATGTTACCACAGACATTTTGGAAGGCTTGACCCAAAAAAAAAAAAAAATCTTTACAGTTTTGATAATGACTGGAAGAAGAAATCAGAGAAAATGAAGTCTTTGAAACAGTCTCCAAGATAGAAGTACTAAACCAGGTCTATATTTTAATTTTTGAGAGAACATGTTTTTGTTGGAGTAGTTATACAGCATGAAAGCTTTTCTAGAACTGCTTTAAATGCCCATTTTTAATTACTCTAGTTCTAGATCTGATTTCTTTTTTCTTTTTATTAAAAAAAAAACCAGTATAGAAATCAATCAAACAAGAAATATTTGTGTATTATGTGTATGTATAGTCACGAGCTAATGTTGTTAAGTCTATCTGTAAATATTGGGAAGAATTCAGTGAATCCTGATTTTCAAAATTGTAGACTGGGACAGGGGCGCAATTGCTCACCCAAAGCAGCAGCCTCTTCTCACACTTCTGGGTCAATACCATGGAGTGATTACTAGGATTACTCACTGATTTCCTCCCTGCCTCTGGAAGGTCCATTAGAGTTAAATAGGGCTGGGCAGAGCATAGCTGAGTCCCTGAAAACAAACACAACTAGAGTCGAATAAAGCTGTCTTTTTTAATTTCCAAGCGTGGCAGTTCAGACAATCCCAGGACTCTGTATAGAATTTCTTTTGCTCTATGGTTTTTATGCCACACATTAAACAAACAACTAGTTAATCAAAGCTTAAAACAGTGCGAAGAGGAATATAGGTGTGTGTCAGTCTAACACATTGGATTTTACTTTTGTTATGTTCACTTTTTAAAGAGGCTTTAAAGCTCATTTTAAAGACCTTTGTAATAAGCCTCCTTGGTAGGAAAAACAGACTGAATAGGGATATCTGCCTGCACAGACTTGTCTTGAAAGCAAGTAAGTGGCAGCACTGTTGGAAGTTTCATCAGGTCTTGCGCCCCTGGAAGTTTGTGCGTTACACCTGCCTCTCCTCCCCATGTAGCACGTAGCTCAACAGAAGTTTCTCTATCCCTACAAACCCTCTTTTGCTTAAACTGACTTGGTGTCCTAAGTATTTTAAATCAAGTCCCTGTGGTTCTTCAAACTGTACCTGGCTGAAATAATGTGAGTTCATGCTGATTCACTACCATATAACTACAGATTACCAAAACAAATGGAATGATTATCAAGTGCCCTCTGCCTTTTAATAGGAGAGGGGGTTTATTTGGTTTGTTGGGTTTTTTTGTTGTTATTGTTTTGGTTTGGTTGGGGGCTTTTTTGTTTGGTTTGGGTTTTTTCACATTGCTGAGTCATTACTTACAGAGTTACTGTGGTTTTACATACTTGCTACTGAAGTACTAGAGTCATACAAATGTTCACATGGGCAGTACTAAAGCCCTGCCCCTGACCAGCAGTGCACAGTGTTAGCACTCAGTGACACCATTTCACTTATTGTGAAAACTCTGTTTTGCTTGGATGGATGCGACAATTTTGAATCCCTGAACTAACCCTGATGTTTTCAAACTTATGAAATCCATTTTTAATTCTTGGCCTGTAGAAACTGAGGTTTAATGAAGTAATCATTCCAATTCCACATTTAGTCTGGGATTAAAATATCTCTTGTGTAAAGATGCTATTAGGCTGACAACAGCACTTTCCCTCGCTCTTGGTCTTTCTCCCAGTGGAGCTTCTTAGTAGCCTCAAAATTGTTTCATTTCAATGACCTGGTCTGTGGTCAAATGCAGGGCAGGAAATAGATGTAAAATCTCCTTTCTTCAAAACAAGAGGCATGGGCATTGTCCTGCCTGTGCAGCTGTGTCTGCAGCTACACAGCTATGGCAGCAGTGCTGGTTCACTTCCTGTGTCACACTCCTCTGTGGATCACAGGTAGCTGAAGAAACACGGACACTCTTTTCTTCCTTTTTCTTGTGTGTGTCTTGTGATTTTATTCCTAACAATTGTATAAAGCTAAACCTGTAACACACCAGAGGCTGTGCTGCTGTTCAGAGAGACCTGGACAGGCTGGAGAGTTGGGCGAAGAGGAACCTCATGAGGTTCAACAAGGGCAAGTGTGGAGTCCTGCCCCTGGGGAGGAATAACCACCGGCACCAATACAGGCTGGGGGTGACCTGCTGGAAAGCAGCTCTGCAGAGTGGGACCTGGGAGTGCTGGTGCACAGCAAGTTCACCATGAGCCAGCCATGTGCCATCGTGGCCAAGAAGGCCAATGGTGTCCTGGGGTGCCTTAGGAAGAGTGTGGCCAGCAGGTCGAGGGAGGTCATCCTCCCTCTACTGTGCCCTGGTGAGGCTGCATCTGGAGTGCTGTGTCCAGTTCTGGGCTCCCCAGTTCCAGAAAGACAGGGAACTACTGGAGAGAGTCCAGAGGAGGGCTACGAAGACGATGAGAGGACTGGAGCATCTCCCTTATGAGGAGAGGCTGAGAGGGTTTGTTTAGCTGGGAGAAGGGGGGTCTGAGAGGGGATCTCATCAGTGCCTATACATACGTAAAGGGTGGGTGTCAGGAAGATGGGGCCAGGCTCTTCTCAGTGGTGTCCAGTGACAGGACGAGGGGCAATGGCCATAAACTGGAACACAGGAGGTTCAACCTGACCATGAGGAAACCCTTCTTCCCTGTGAGGGTGACAGAGCATGGAACAGGCTGCCCAGAGAGGGGGTGGAGTCTCCTTCCCTGGAGATACTCAAAACCTCCTGTGCAAGCTGCTCTAGATGATCCAGCCTTGGCAGAGGGGTTGGACTAGATGATGTCCAGAGGTCCCTTCGAACCCTGACCATCCTGTGATTCTGTGATTGTGTTATCAAAAATGCAAATCTGTAGAGCCATGTAAATTACTTTTATCATAATAGCACATTATTCTGGTTTTACTGGTTTTACACAACCTTTCTATCTCGGAGTACTGTCTTGAAACACTGCTCTGTAAATCTGTAAAACACGAAGAGTACCTCCATACCTATTAAACACTGTAGGTATATCTGATAGTCACTTCTGTGTCATGGCTGTTTGGCCAGTCCAGTGTAATCACTGAACCACATTAGCACAAAGCATCAGATCATTTTACAGTGTATCTGTGGCCATACCATACCTGCACAACAAAATTTCTGATGACTACTTCCTATTTCTATCTAAATAGCCACCTATATGACCACATAGTATTTATCCAAGAGTTTCATAATTGCACATTGTTCAGCACAGCAAAGGAGTAATCAAGGGTTGTTTCTATGCAGAGTTGTATTTACATTCGTGATGTCTGTGAGGGAATTGGGCAGCAAACTTTGAAGCAGGTCCCCTTTCTGTGCTGGAGAGTACAGTGATATACAACCCATTGCTGAAGAAGCCCAGAGCCAAGATTCAGAGGGCTTCGCAGCAAGTGACTGACTCAGCGAGTGTTGGAAGAGCTGCCGGCTCTTATCATGGCAGAGGGTGGTTTCACACGGGGGTGACAGCCCATGCCACTGTACGATGGAAACGCTGGTGCTGTGGGGAGAGCTGTGCGAGGGGATGGGCAGAGCTGCCGCTGAGGGCAAGGCAGCTGCAAACCAGGCAGAGACCCTGGGCTCTGCGTCGTCCACCTCTGCACTCATGGACTTACTTAGCCCCTACTGTCTTGAGTCAGTCCGAGTCCTTGGAGTGGTCTCTACACGCTTGTGTGCCTCATGCTTGCCTCAAATTCAGCCTCAGTGTAATCAGAGTAACAGGTTTGGTTTTCTTTTTCCCAGTCATGTATGTTCGGGTTTAAACATCTTTTCCCCATAAGGCAGAAGATTCTGCTGCAGAGGGTTTAGGCACAGCATGGGTTATTGTTTTGTGTGGGATTTTTCCTAGCCTTTGTTCCAAGGCCGGATTCAGCAGAGGTAGCAGAAGGAATCACTCAGCTGCTGCGTATCTCTGGGCTCAGTAATCTGCATATGGTTTGCAACGTGCGAACCCTGCAGTATTGCACAGCCCCTTTGCGAGGCAACACCAGTCATTTGTCTTCGCTGTATAGAGGGCTTCCCGCTGACTCGGAGGAGATACGGACAGACAGGCTGGTCTATTTTCAACCTCATAGGTTACCATTGAAGTGGTGGATGGCCCCGACACCGAGACGGACAAGGATCTGCAGAAAGAGAGCAGCAAGCCTAGCTGGCCAGTCCCATCACCTGACTGGAGAAACTGGTGGCAGAGGTCTTCCACCTTGACTCGCATGAGCAGCGGTGACCAGGACTACAAGTATGACAGCACTACTGAGGACAGCAACTTCCTAAACCCTCTCGGTGGGTGGGATAGTCATGCACCCAGTCACCGGACATTTGAGTCCAAGGAGCAGCCGGAGTATGGTAAGTTTGCATTCCAGGCCTCTTATGGGCATCTTGGGATTGTAAAAACGAGTTTGGGGGAAATGAGAATGGTGAGGCATCGCTGACTGTAGGCCAAGCAAAATAGAATTTTTCAACATGTGGCTTTTGTTCATCAGCTTTTAAATACAAATCTGCGCAGATGCACAAGCTGTACTGTGGTAGCTGCATTCCACTAGTAAGTCTATAATCTTGAAAATCATACCAGTTATGCCATAAGAGGACCTTTTTTTAGTCCTAAATGTACTTTTTTTAAAAGCAAAGGAAACAAGGTTTCATATTTATTTTTAGAGGAAGGATAAGTACAAATTTAGAATCGTGCGGTGGTTTGGGAACCAGAATGTAATTATTGGATAAATAAACAAGATTTAAAACGTGGTAGTATTTGGTGGATACACAAGACAAATTATGTTGGTGCATGTGTGGGGAGTGGCATATGCAGCAGGAACATTGTGTATTTGCATGTGTGATTCTCTTCCAGATGTGTCATGGTGAAAACAATTGTTTTCAGCTTGTTGTATGAAACAGTTACAGAAACTAGAAAGAGGGAGGAGCGACAGTCATTCACTGCCCCAACAGCTGTAACTATCCACATGGGAATGACTCATGGGAAGTGAACTAATAGGTGCTCACAGGTAGCTCAGAGCCTCGGGGATGTAAGTTGTATGCAAATATAGAAGATGTTTAGTTAAGCAGGGTTTCAGAGCCACAGTACTTTTACCCTGGTGCTTCGGTTGTGTTCCCTAGATACTGCAGAGTGGCTGTCATGCACCAGTTCCGTCTTATTTTTCCCATTTTGGTTAACTTCAAGTCCTAGAGCTTTAACAATTGAGAGACACTTTTCGTGGAACAGTGTATTTAAACACATACACTTGTATTAAACTTTGAGGCCAGAAGATTAAAGTCTATCCCTTCTTTTTGCACCTGCATTTATTCATGGGCATGCTTTATTGCCAAGAATTCATATATTAGGTAGTTATTCATTTCCGTAAAATAAAATTGCTTTCACAAATAATTGTGGTAGGAAAAAAGATTATAAGAATTACAAATATTAAAAAGGAAAGAATAGATTGAGCTCCAGCTGAAAATCTAACGTGGTGTATTTAATAGTAGAAACTGTGTCTCGTAGTGCAGTATAGACAGACACTAGCTAGGTAGGCCTAAAAATTACCTTAGAGCTCTGTGCTGTACGCCAGAGCATTCCACTAATTCTAAAAGACTCTTGGCCTTCTCACTACCCTAAAATGTCAAGTGCCATTGGCCTTGGCCAGGAGAATGTAGCAGCATATCCTGCCCCTCTTGGGGCTTTCATGCTAGTTCCACCCATTGACCTCTTCACACTTTTCACGGCTCTATCTCCCTCATCCTGCCCCTGCTAAAAAACAAAATCAGAGGAAACAAATCAGAGTTGGAAAAGAGCTGGGAAGGAGATCAAGGCCAGGGAGAGGGGGCAGATCGTGGCTTTTCCTAAGCTGTTTTATGCCTTTTCACTCTGCTGTAGTGCCTCCCTGTTGGCAAATCCCAGAACCGCGGGTCTTTGCACACAGACAGTAGCCATGTTCTCACCCACATCACACCATGGACACCCGATTCAAGTGTGGTGGCTTCCCAGTCTGCAGCCATGTCAGGAAAGGAGGAAGAGCACATGAGGTCTCTGACACGAGGAACTCGCATCTAGGCAGCTTCCTACGAGTGAGATACATAACATTCCCATACTCCTGGCAATAAATATTTAATAGCATCCCACAGTGTTGTCGTCAGTCATTACATATGGTACAAATCAAGTTACATGTTCTACTAACCAGCTCAGGAAGCCCACAGACGGCATGGCCGTGGGGGGGAGCGGGAATCGCGTGTAGCACAGAGGCCAGTGTAGGCAGGGATCTGTCCCTGTGTCTTGGCTGTACGTACACATTCAGCCTATAGCTATAGAGCAGGGCTGTCGCACAGTCACTACACACGAGTTTGCTTTGCTACCAGTGGTAGTTTAACCCCAGTGAGCAAAGGCAGCAGGTTATGATCACAGGGTCAGTTAACTATCTCCCGTATTGCAGGGAAATCCATTAAGCCAGACAATCCCTAGCGAGAGACAACACTCAGCTGGGGAAGCCAGTGGGAAGGCAAGAAAACTGGGATTGCTTCATGGATTGCATGTGGTGGCCTGCACGAGGTGGGATGTGCAACAGTGAACTCGGCTAACAGAGCTGACTGGTTCTAAGGGGTTCAGATACTTAGAGTAGCACCGAGCCACGGTGCTGCAGTCTCGGTATTGACTGCCCTTAGCTGTCTAACTGGGGAGAATAAAATCGTGGTTCATTTTCACAAAGTTCCTGGTAGTAAACAGTCAGATTTTATGTTATTTAGTAATGTAAACTACAAATCACACGTTGTTCTGGGTGCAGGATCCTTATGGGGGTCCCTATATTCATGGCAGTACTCCCGTACTATGTGTTTCCTGTTCAAGGGACTGAGAAACGAAACTGCAATTTTCATGCATGACCCTCAGCCTCCCGGAGGCCAGCATTCATTGTGTCCTAAGAATTAATTGAGTATTGTTGTGCTGTTGCTGTGTGTTTTGAAAAGAAGAAAAAGAAAACTTCCATTTATCCTGTGCCTGATTAGTCTGTGGTCAGAAAACATACTCCGATATAGAGGGGAATTACGTGAATAGATGTTACTGTTAGTTCATGACCCAGCTTCGCAGCTGAGGATTCTCAGCTGCCAAAAGGTCAAAAGAGAAAGGAAATATTTTTTCAAATAATGTTGCATGCATTTCCCTGAGGAGCATCAAGTGTGAAAACTGTTTAAACAGCAGGCTTACGCCTGGCATTTAGCCCAAGCTTCAGGTAGAGACATCTGGATTCCATTCGTGTTTTGCCACTTTAATCAAAACCACTGCACAGTAGTTTCGCGTAGTAGGAGTTTTGTTTCTTCATTTCCTTCCTCACCTTTGTTCTTGCACAGATTACATCGATGGCGAGGGAGACTGGAGCCCGTGGTCCCTGTGCAGCGTCACCTGCGGGAGCGGCAACCAGAAGCGGACGAGGTCCTGCGGGTACGCCTGCACTGCCACGGAGTCACGGACCTGCGACAGGCCCAACTGCCCAGGTGTGGTCACGTTCACCTGAACGGCACGGGAGGGGTGGGGGAGAGGCGGGCGAGGGCAGCGAGCAGAGCCCTCCTGGACACAAAGCCCAGGGCCCTGTTGCTCCTGGCTAGGTAAGAGTTTCGGTGGGAAGAGACACAACTGGTTTCCAAGGACATTTATGACATGGCAGGTTATTCGCTGGTAATAATATGCTGCCAGAGGCACTCTACTACCCCTGGGACTTAAATGGGAAATACAGGCTTTTTTTAGGTTACAACAGTAATTTCTGTGCACGGTATGTTTTGTATTGCAAAGGGTGTAACCTACTCTCTTGAAACAAATTAGTATTGATTTTAGAACGTCAAAACAGCTGTGCTGTTACCTCCGTGAGCTCCTATTTTGCTGTGCAGGGAACGGGCATGCCTGTGTTGTGAACAAATAGCTCCCCCCCCAGTCATATGGCTTTTAAGTTTTGTGCCTAATGTATACAGAGTTTCTTTAAGACTCCATGTGTATTAAGATGAAAAAATACTTGAAATACCTGCTTTGCATTTCAGTCCAGAGATTTTGAGTTTGTTGGGCATTAGTATACAAAATTTCCTGTCCTAGAAAGTCAGTGTTAAGGTGGAAATGTCATCTCTATTTCATTACGTGTTGCTTGATAATTGGAGCGTTATAAAACAGCGAGTTTGGTCCTGCGACAGCTGTAGACAATGGGATGAAGGGATGTACAGTTTTGGCTTGTTCAACAAATATGGCCAAGGGGCCTTCCCTTCGCTCCTACCTGTCTACAGGCGTTGACATCTAAATGCCAGCAATGGAGGTCTCCTTGCCATCATGCAGTTTTTGCTTTGATGAAAGCAAGGCTGAGCACCCAAACCTACGCCATAGAAATTTAAATCTGCTATGGAAAACTTACCCATGCTGTTCTTTAAATGCTGCTGTGTGTTTGGATTTAGGCACTTTTGTAGTGCAGTGATGCAGTAGTTGCCCCAACGCATGGGATATGTGCAATTTCATTACTTCCCAAGATCAGACAGAAGTAATAGCACATGCTGTGGTGGTATGCCTTTCACTGAGTTTACTTAATGAGTCAGGAAGGCAGAAATTCTTAAACTGGAGGTCAGGTTTTTTGATGGGAGGTGAAATGTCAGCAGTGCTGGAGAGAAGACTTAGGAACCTCGGTGAGAGAGTTGGAGAGAAGTTTCTCACTCGCAGATAGATGTGTGCATCAGTTGCAAGGTACTGGCTGCTAGGCAGTTCAGGAGAAGGAAAATTATTTCTGTATGCTCTCATACATCCTAAAACCTCAATAATAAGGGGTTAATCCCAGAAGAAAGCTTGTAGCCCTCAGTTACGTTCTCCAGTATTTATTACCAGCTAGCATCAAACAGTGGCAAACTTGAAAGGATATATTATGTCATATAACAGACCCCCAACGATCAGCAGGCAAAATATATTCTCTCTTAGGGGCTGTGCTGACATTTTTAAAATTACAAGGGCAAAGCTCAGCTTCTGGTGTTTATAATTCAAGCAGTGAATTACTGCCTTGTAATGGGTTCTTGGGTATCTATTATTCTGCATCTACTGCTGGAGTTAAGGCATAACCCTATGATAATTGTATTGAAAAGCAGCCTGAGGCTGTTTTGAAGCTTTGCAAGCCACTATTATGCCCCAGTTCAGGAGATCAGGAGAAAGTTCATTGGCAAGAAGATGGATGGTGAACAGACCATATATTATATTATTAACCATATAGTTATCACATATTAAAGAGCTTTCTGCTCTCCTTGGAGGGTTTTAATTTAGTGGAGAGAAAAAAACCCCAAACCTGTTCAAATGCTTCTTTGAAGAGACATTTATTTTAAGGACACATGGCTGAGAAACATTAGGGAGACATTAGCTGGTAGGCCAAACTAAAGCAGCAGTGAAAGGATGTTTAATTCAGCAAGATCAATTAATACATTTTCTGGCAATCCGTGTTTCTCTCTACTGGTAGAAAACGCTTACCTGGAGGTTTTTAGAAGATCGTGATGTTTTAAGACCTTGATATTTTATACGATTGCTAGAGGCAGAGTGGTATGGGATTGACTGGAGAAGTTTTTCATCTCTTGCCTACTCACACCTTTCAATTCCCTATCACTGTGAGAGACCAACAAGCACCAGTCTATTCTAATAGTGTCATTCTTCCTTGTACTTCCTGAAAAAATGGTTGCCCACATATGGATATGAACTTATTCCTCTGTCTTCAGGCACGTCGCTCTGTTTTAAGAAGCGGCACAAAGGCTGTCTCCTTTAGACATCCCCTTTTACCCAGGGCCTTACAGCTTCCATTAGGACACTCATTTTTATCCTGGCGGTGACTTGGGATATCTGCTCTGGAGAAGATGCTGGTCACATAAAGCAGACCAGGTGGCCGTTGGTGAAGTGTGTGCAAAGCTCCTGACTGGGTTATGGGAGATGCTGGGAAGCCTTGCATCGGGAAGAGGAGGAACAAAATCAGTTCCCTCACTGCTGTCCCCGCACTGGGTTCATAACTGACCAGTTTGTTGCTTAAATATAATCTAAGGTCTAAAACTTGAAAACTTCTGACCTTTCCTCTAAGCTAACACTTTATCTTCCTCACGTCACGGATTCCTTGGTCATTCTACTATTAAACGAATGCTCCTTCCTGCAGCGACTTCAGATTATTTCCCTGCCAGCCGAAAGCACCTTGCAGAGCTGGCGAAGGAGGGGGTGGCAGTTGACCACATTGTGTTTTAATGGGACAACACCACCACCACTAACAAACACCTGTTTGTCTTAGGGATTGAAGATACCTTCCGGACAGCTGCCACTGAAGTGAGCTTACTTGCAGGAAGCGAAGACTTCAACGCTACCAAGCTGTTTGAAGTTGGTAAGCAGCCTAGCCAATCTTTCAGTAACTGATAAGAGACTTCCATAGATTTTCCTGTTCTGCCTCTCACTGCGGGACAGAGATTTTGAGTTTACTGTTAAAAAGGTCAGTAATAACGGCCACTTATTATCTTGCTTAAGTTTATGATCTGAACCTTAACTTGCTTCTGACGTAGAATCTTTCTCCTCTTAGCACATTTCTGTGCTGCTTCTGGTATAAAATAACGATTCTCTCTCCAAGTTCAGAAAAGAGCTGTAAGGCTCCACACTAACGGAGGGAAAAAAAAAAACCCACCACCATTTAGCATTTTGCTGAAATAGCCTCAGATAGAAGCTACAATAAAAGCACTATAGGTACAACTGTCACATTAAAAAAAATGACAGTGACTTTTATGAGCATGCATACATTTACATCTGTGTGCTGCAGCGGGGCTAGCCAAGCAGCTTCCTAGAGCACGACTGGATGCTGATCTATCTAAAACTCAGCCAACCTCTGTAATGCTCTCATCTCATCTCTCCAATGAAACCATAGTGTGGCCGCTCTTAGGCACTGCATGCTTGGTTAATTGGATAAATAATGTAATCCAGCACCTCCCTCCTATGGGGGTAGAACACAATAGTTAATGACATCTGGGACAGGACTCTTTAAGGAGATAGGAAAACAGGACACAGATCACTAAGTAAATATTTAGCAAGAATGTTTGTGGTAAGAGTTTTAGGTCCCAGTCTTTGCCTTACTCCAGAGATACAGGCACCTTAAATCATGGTTTAGGCAGGAGACGTTTAACTGGGTTCTCCCAAGACTCTTGCAGAATAATAATGTGACAGTATTAAATATGCTACCAGTCTATTATTCTATGATTCTATAAACGTCTTTAATCCCAGCTATGACTCATGGCTGTGGTGCCATTAAACCCTCCTAATGTACAGACACTCTGATATGATGTCACATACGCCCTTTTAGAATCTGCATCACTTCTGGCTGCACTTGCCAACTAAGATGTCAGTCTCCGTGTTTGAACTACAGCTGCTTGAAATACCCCACTGCGCAGATGGAGACCAAACAGAAAAAAGAATTTGTTAGTTAAAAGGAAGACTGAATGAGGGCTTAATAATGAACTTCAAAAAAGTAATCAGGGCCTTGCTTGCCATCTTGGTATGTCAAGTGTATTTTAATCCTTCAACATCTGAGTCTCCTGTTCTTGCAAGGTGAGTGTGTGGCCCAGGGGGTTTAAAACTGGAGACTGACATCAAATCACTGACGGGTTGAAATCACTCCCTATTTCAGTTCAGTCGCTTGTAAACCCACAATGATGTTTCTTGTGACGCATGGGGATATCGGCAGCTGAATTAGAATTTGCTGGGTAGAAAAAGCGTCTAAGATTCTTCCTGGCATGGTGCTGCACTCTAATTCAGAGTAGCGCTGCCTGAGGCCCTACAGGCAGTCACACATGTGATTGCTCTGTCTGACAAGACAGCACATTAACACATTGCAGGCAGGGAAGGAAGCTTCCACTGCCCTTTCTTTTCTACTGCTGCTGAACAGTTACGCTTTACTAGTTTGTTACCACCGGTCATACTAATCGGGATGCTGCGTAATGTATCTGAAGTTTCCGTTTCCTGCCTTTAAACAGATACTGATAGCTGTGAAAGATGGATGAGCTGCAAAAGCGAGTTCTTGAAGAAATACATGCACAAAGTGGTCAACGATCTTCCCAGCTGCCCATGCTCCTACCCCAGAGAAGTTGCATACAGCACTGCTGAAATCTATGATCGAATTAAGAGGAAAAACTTTCGCTGGAAAGATGCAAGTGGTCCGAAGGAAAAACTGGAGATCTATAAGCCAACTGCACGATACTGCATCCGCTCCATGCTCTCTTTGGAAAGCACAACGCTTGCAGCACAGCACTGCTGCTACGATGATAACATGCAGCTGATTACGAGAGGAAAAGGGGCAGGTACACCAAACCTGATCAGCATCGAATTCTCAGCAGAACTCCATTACAAAGTGGACATTCTGCCTTGGATTATATGCAAAGGTGACTGGAGCCGATACAATGAAGCACGACCTCCAAACAATGGGCACAAGTGTACAGAAAACCCTTCAGATGAAGACTACTACAAGCAATTTCAGGAAGCAAGGGAATACTGAGAAGGTTTTCCTCCTCTTCAGACACAAAATAGCATTCATTTCCTGGATGCCAAAGGACTGATAAAGGCTGCTGCATTGTCTTCTCGACAGGGGTTGAGGAGATTGACAGTTTCTTTCTGATGAATGTATATAGTTGTAATATAATACATAAGTATTTTTCATAGTGTGTGTAATTTATAAACACATATCTCTCTATCTCACACACACCTATTTTTGCATACAGACATACAGGAAACTTGGCCTGGTAGGATTTTATACTGCAATTACATTCATTTAATAATGTGCATTTCATTTTATTCCCCAACTGTAACGTAAGTGGGGGGGTAGAGGGGGAGGTAGCTGCCATCTCCACAAGACCCCAAGGCCCAGGCTGAGGAGGGCACATATTTAAAGGTTGCTATAAATAATAGGACTGAAGAATGTACTCTTCCATATGGGAATGGTTTACAAGATTAATGCACCTACTGCATCAATTTTCTCTACACTTGATTTCATGACTGGTCATATCTAAGACAGGAAGAACTTTTTTTTGGAAGGGCACTACTCAGAAGTGAATGGAGATAGCTACTAGCAATTTTTTCTTGGAATTCTTCCTCTTACCTTCTAGCTCAGGTCTTTGCAGTCTGGCTGGGGTAGGCTTGCAGGGAGATGTAGCTGTGTTTTTCCTGTGGAGCAGAAAATGTCCCGATTCAGTGGTTCTGCAAGAGTTACGAACAGATGGAGACATCTCAGATGTGGAGCTGCAGCTGTCAGGGCTTATGCCTTGTGCTGGGAGCAGCTACCTGGAAGCGAAGCATGCCCTCAGTCTTTGGGGAGTGAGGCTAGAGAAGGAAACAATGTCAAAAGAAAAAAAAATCACAGTTACTCCCCAATTTTTCATATGAAGAGTGTTTAGATCTGCTTGATTCTTTCTTGTAAGAAAAGATGTTTATTTTTTTAAAGAACAGGAAAAGTGGAATACACATTTCTAAGTTCCCTGAGATAAAGCATGCAACCAGCCCTTTTCCCCCATTTATCACATGCTGAGTGCACAGTGACCTACAGAAGAAGCGGTTCTTTAAGGAAGCTATCTGGGAGGAACAATTGGTGAGCTAAAATGTCTTAATTTTTTTAAAAACTAGCATTATTTTTGTAAAGTATTTATTGAATTGTAACAATAACAAGTGTGATATGTCTCTAACATGAAAGGCTTCTGTAGATGGAACTTGACTGCCAAGAACAAGGCTGTTGTTAGGCAAAGGTTTTACTTCCAAATTTTTATAAAGTGCAAGTTTACATACATAATCCTGTAATTAAGCAGCTGATACCTGCATTCGTATGAAAGGTAAAAATTACACCATGGGTAAATAAATGCTTACGGTTCCATCCTGTAAAAGGCTGTCTTGCTCCAAATCAGTGTCTTGGAAGGTAAGGCTAAGTGTTACTGGAGAAACGCCTGTTTTCGGGTTATGTGGCCTGATGCACCTGTGTGCAATGCAGTGGAACCTGCACACCGTGGCAAAACCCCTTGTGCACTGCAGTCACGCTTCGCTGGAAGATTCAAGACAGCCCCGAAGTCAATTCCTTCTGCGCTCTACGTACACAGTTATGTACTGTAAATCTCTTCTCTGGCTCTGGTGGCCTGGGCCTTGGACACCCACTGACGAGACGTGTGGTGCGAAGGCTGCAGCGGCTCTCCTCGGACTTGCCAGACCTAGCCTGACAGGCTGCAGAGCCTCAGCACTGCACTTAATGCTCCGTTTCCAGAAACAGAGCAGTCCAGGCAAAGCTACTGCGCATACGCAGCTGCAGCTGATCTACTGAGGTGACTTCAGCAGCTGGAGATCTTGGCCGAGTCATCGGATCTTCCCAGATGCAGGCTTGAGTTGGCGGTGGGGGGAGACGGGGATATATTCTAGCACTAGCGGGGAGTAACAAAACATAGTTGAGCAAGAGGGTAAACATGGGGATCACCCTTAATTTTTATAGAAATCAGGTTTTGTGAATTCTTGCAAGGTCATAAGAAGGAGCCACTAGCTAGCAGAGCCAGTTAAATTGACAGCAGATGGATGAAAGGCACAAGCAACTCCAGGATCAGTCACTTAACAGGGAAGACAGGTATTTTCTGCAACACGGAAAGAAAGCTCAGTGGTTTACTTCTCTTGGCAGTGTGGGGGGGAACAGTGGCCTCAGGTTTCTCTGGAAGGGCGATGAGAGGGCATTCAAACCTCTTGAAATATAAAACAAATCCCTGCAGTTTATGGATTAGTAAATTAGGGTGCTATTGAGAAATGCTACTACGCCATTAACAAGGAACATAACGAAGTGTCAGGGAAGAGGAAAAATTATTATAATAAATGAAATGACGCACAAGGTTTCAAGTGTTACCGCTTATACTTTGCCAAGGCTAGAAACTCTGGGAGAGCCTAATAACCACGCATAAGGACCTACCAGCTCTTCATAGGATGAGTCCTGGAGCACAGACCAAGAGAGCATTCGCCCTTCTGCAGCCTTAAGTGATAGTCTTTCTTAAAAACAAAGGCAGTCCTACTGTATAATAAATTATGATCCATTCAGGGCTGGGCCGCTTTTTCACTTTTCTGTTTTCTTCATCTATCTCCTTTCCAATGACTAAAATTCTAGCTGGAATGACTTGTTATAGTAGTCTTTAGCAAGGTGCTGGAGTTTACCATGGTCAAATTCGGCTCAGTCTCAACTATAGTGCTCTTCACTTTAGAATAAGACCTGAGGAAGGGCTTCTGGTCTTACGTTCCCAGGCACAGGTCAGTAGTTAGAAGCAGCTGTTGTTATGTTCCTAAGTTAGCACAGAACGGGCATACTGGAATACTCAGCCAAAGATATGATGGGGTTGAAACAAGCAGAACTAAACAGGGCTCGTGGTCTCAACACAGAAATCCTCAGAGTCCACCACCAGTAGTTATCCTGCTTCCCAAAAAGAAACTTAAAACACAGACTTTAGAGCCACCTCTGCATATCCGAGCGATTTCGCTTACCTATTTCTCATCAGCAAAGCCAGAGCGTAGGGTGTCGTCACCCCCTGGCCTCTTGTTCCTTCCCACTGCCTTTCTCTTGGACAAGCACAGCTGTTTGTGCTGCAAAAGTCAAGTCATCCAAGTTATTTTTAACCCAAATCAATTAACAGATACAGATTACCGCTTGGCTTTAGGGCTGAGTTGGCGGGAACGCCTGGAGCTGGCACCGCTGCTGAGAAAGATGTGTGGAGCAGTGCCTCCAGGCAGCCCTAAACGGGTTGAATGCTCACCTTTGATGGTTAAAAGGATGAGTGGGCCTGGCTGCACATTGCCCGGACAGCTGCTGAGCAGCAAAATTCCACTAACATAACCCGCAGTGATGCATATGGGTTATAGGACAATATAGTGAAAAACAAAAACATGCACACAGTCATGAATCCCAACAGTCCTGCATGAGTTACCAGCTGCATTTCCTACCCCCTGCTGCACAAAATGGTTAGCACTGTCAACACAACGCCTTCCTTCAGAAGATGCTCATCAGCTCATAGGAGTGCCTTTTCCATGTACAGCATTCCCACAGAGATTGCGATGTTGGTTGCAAAGGATACCCGATACACCTGACTTTGAACTGAGTGAGGTCAGGCGAGTCAAACGCGGGAGAAGGGAAAAGCAACCTTTCCCAGTGGTGAGATTGTGATGTTGGTTGCAAAGAATACCCCGATGCACCTGACTTTGAACTGAGTGGGGTCAGGCGAGTCAAAAGCGGGAAAAGGGAAAAGCAACCTTTCCCAGTGGAAGAATCTGCGGCTCCAAGCAGGGGATCGCAGTATGTGTGAGCTAGTTCACAAGAGAACACCCCTGCCAGACCAGAAGGAGCCCCAGTGCCAAAGTCTCTTCCCTGCATGGTCTCCCTGCCTGGCAGCACCTGCACCCTGTGGTGACGGCCCAGGTTGCAGTCCTGGGCTGAGGAACAGCCAGCACTCCCCCAAGCCTCCCCATAGAATCACAGAATCACAGACTGGTTTGGGTTGGAAGGGACCTTAAAGACCATCCAGTTCCAACCCCCCTGCCATGGGCAGGGACACCTTCCACTAGACCAGGTTGCTCCAAGCTTCATCCAGCCTCGCCTTGAAGACATCCAGGGATGGGGCATCCACAGCTTCTCTGGGCAACCTGTCCCAGTGCCTCCCCACACTCTCCGGGAAGAATTTCTTCCTGATATCTAATCTAAACCTCCCTATTTTCAATTTGTACCCATTACCCCTTGTCCTGTCACTACAGGCCCTTGTAAAGTCCCCCCCAGCTTCCTTGTAGCCCCTTCAGGTACTGGAAGGTGCTATAAGGTCTCCCCGGAGCCTTCTCTTCTCCAGGCTGAACAAGCCCAATTCTTGCAGCCTTTCATCATAGGAGAGGTGCTCCAGCCCTCTGATCATCTCCGTGGCCTCCTCTGGACTCGCTCCAACCGGTCTATATCCTTCTGATATTGGGGGTTCCACAGCTGGATGCAGCACTCCAGGTGGGGTCTCACCAGAGCAGAGTACAGGGCAGAATGCCCCATGCTCCCCTTCCGCCTTTCCCTGGGGCTGCAGGCAGTGGGCATTGCACGCTGTGGTGGGTGGCACAGCATCACACGCTCATCCCTCCTTGGAGAGAAGCGCTCACCTCCAGGCCCCACAGACTACGCGGAAACCCGGCGAATGCCTTCATCCACAGGGTCAAGAAGCTGGCAGGATAGGGAGCCTGTTCATAACCCGCCCAGACAAAGCTCCTCTGCAGACTCCGAACAGTCACCTGCAAGATCGTCACACACTCTGCACGGGGCAGTGGCGTGGCAGGGTGATCTCTGTCTAATCCAAGAGAGGAAGCCTGCAAAACAGATACGGACACACCTGCATGGGCACAAGCACGGCCATGTCCCTCCCCTCCATCCACAGGCAGCCCGGCACACTCGGGAGGGAGACCATGAGCCGGAAGACGACAAAGAGGACACACTGGTGTGAGTGTATGCTGCTGCCTGGATGCACGGCATGCATGTGGCAGCTGAGGGAGTATGTGTTTTTCTATCCCCAGTTCCCCCCTCTCCCCCCCCAGCCCCCTTCCCTTTGTAACGTTTAATGGAAAAATGTGTGGGCAGTTTCCATTATGCCTGTGCTGTTTCAGACAAATTAGGGGGTTGGCTAAGAAATCGCGGGTTTCATATTTCATACAAAATACACACACACGCATATATTTATATATCTATGTAAATTAATTCAGGATATCCTCTAGTCATGTGCTTCGTCGCAGTGCGCTGCCGAGCGTAGTGCCTGCAGGAACGGACCTCCGGAAGAGTGCTTCTGTAGGGGGGCCTACAAGGAAGCTGGGGGGACTTTTTACAAGGGCCTGAAGTGACAGGACAAGGGGTAACGGGGGTAAATTGAAAGTGGGGAGGTTTAGATTGGATATCAGGAAGAAGTTCTTCCCGGAGAGGGTGGTGAGGCACTGGCACAGGTTGCCCAGAGAAGCTGTGGATGCCCCATCCCTGGAAGTGTCCAAGGTCAGGCTGGATGAGGCTTGGAGCAACCTGGTCTAGTGGAAGGTGTCCCTGCCCATGGCAGGGGGTTGGAATTGGATGGTCTTTAAGGTCCCTTCCAACCCAAACCAGTCTGTGATTCTACTTCCCTTCAGCCCGCACAGGGGGAAGCAGCTGATCTTGCACTTGCGTGGGGGGGAGAAGGCCGGGAAGCTGAAATGGCAGCAGTCATTCTTTGCTTTCTGAGTGGCAGGTTTATTCATTTTTCCTCCTCAGCTGCATTGCTAAAGCCACATATGCCTTTTATCACTGCGCTAATTATCTATCAGTTCAGGAAGTTATAAATTTTTTCCTTGTTTGTTTTATATTGCCATAAGGAGCTGAGAGGGTGGGGTGGGGGAGATTTTTAAACACAGAGAGAAGCTTTTCATTCAGTAAAACACACAATTTATAAGGGATTCAGAATGTGATATTCTGGAAGTGATAGCAATATTACAGGGGTCAAACTGGCCAAACCTAACAAAACAAAGTGTGGGTTGTTGTCCTTTTCAGAGGAATGCCTAGACAATACTTCCTTTTTAAAACTGGGCAAGCAACATTACATGTGTTAAATGCCAGTGTTTGCTGTTCGTTACGGCCTGACCAATGCTTTGTTTATCAGGGAACAGCACTTCAGTCTATGGATTTCAGGAGGGCTCTTGTATGACTCTGAAACACGCCTGAAGCAAGGGACAGCATCTGCACACCATGGTGGTAGACACAGGATGTGAGTCAGAAAGTTTGGGGAGCAGAGAAGGCTTGGGAACCAGCTCCCACTCCAGGCACAATCTTCTGGGCTGGCTCCTGCCTCTGCACAGCTGTGCTTAAGCCATTTATCTGTCCCCAAAGCCAGGGTACAGACGGTTCCCCTTCCCGCATCCTAGGGACAGCTCTTGGGGGGACATGGCTCAGCTGCAAAAAAAAGAGCCGGGCGCAGCTGGCCTTGGGAAAAGCCCCGTCTGGCTGAGCAGGGGTCTCTGAGGCAGGTAAGAAGATGGGAAAGGTGCAAATGCTCTTGGCCATGCAGACATGGGGATTCTTGTGTCTCACTGTTCGCAGCAGCGTTTACCGTCAGACAGTCGATGGGGAGCACCTTCAAATCATTGCACTGCCTGGCTTCTCGCACATCTTCCCCCTGCCAAAGAAGTGTGAGGGAAAAGCCAAAGCAGCTCCCCACTGCCATGATTCCCAACTTTCGCCAGATGTATCTAGCCTGGGATGATGCCCAGGCTAAAGCCAGATCCCACCAGGAGGCAAAAGCACAGCTTCATTTCATGTGCAGATGTCCTGGCTATTCCAGGGCATCCAGGCATGCCAGCAAGTGAAGGCTCGGGGACACAGCAAGGCCCGCCACTGTCTCTGCAGCTGTAACCACACTGGCAGCGACAACGGACTGAAGTCAATGCACCAGTTCTCTTACATAACCCTCATCGTACAACTTGCCTGGGAAACATGGAAAAAAGAGCGTAGAAACGGAAGGAGTCGCTTCGGGTTGAGAAAGAGGACGCAGTAACAGGTATGAAAATGGCTTCTGGCCTGTGTGGAGAGGAAACAACGGTGTATTGTTACAAAGAGGCCTCATTAAAGGTCACCAAAATTTAAATCAGCATGCGGGTAATGGTTTCTTGAAGGATGATGACCTGAGAGGGGGGAAAGGCAGAAGGAATGAAGCAAGCCTTGGAAAGGAGCCTAGCGAAGGAAATGCTGAAGCAGTGCCTATGTCCCCAGCAGGCTGAGGGCTCCCCTTGCCTGGCCATACTCACACAGACCCATTCCCCCGCTATTTCACCATGTGTTTAATCATCACTAGGTACACAATACCGGAAAAGCCAAATTAAAAGGTACAGCCGGAAGGTGTAAGGGGAGGAAAACTTACCATGTGTTTTTTCTGGAATAACGCAGCCTCATGCTCACAGAGGCCACACACAGCACAGTGGTAGCTGCACCACAGCTTTTAGCTGCCCACGAGAGGCCGATGGCGGTGGTTAACCATGTCAAATAACCATATTTTGCCCTTGCCCATAGTGGCACAGCCGTCAGTATTCCTATAATTTAATGGGCTTTTGCTCAAAGGGTCCAACTCCCTTTCTGTTACACCCCTATCAACCACCCATGACAGAGGGTTTGCCCAGCTCCCAGCACCACCAGCTGCACAGCAGAGCAGGGACATTGAGTGGGTCCCTTTGCAACTAGCCTCTTTCCCCACAGGAAAGGGGATGCCCAGCCTCACCTTCCTGGCACAGGGACAGGAGGCACGAAGCCACCAGAGGTGCACAGGCTGGAGGTGGGCGAGGAAGCTGACCCAACCTCAAACACCACTGCATCTGTCATCGTTAGGTTGAGTGACTGGGATAGAAGTACAGCGCTGGTTTGGCAGCCGGCGGGACTGCCCCGTGAAATCAGTCTGAGCCAAAAGGAAGACAGCAGCGTGCTCCATGTTCTGTCACCAGCACTGGTGGGGAGCAGGAAAGTGGGAAACCCCAAGAGCTGCGTACTGTGAGATCCAACTACGTACAAGATCCAACGCAGCTAAGCGGAATCTCAGCCCTGGGATGGAAACAGCACTCAGGCAGCCACACAGGGAGCTGGGCCTCACCCACACCAAAGGGCGCACAGCAAGAGAGCCGAGCTTTGACACCTAAGTCACTGTCGGAGATGCTTGGCCTGCACTAGAAAGTACATGAGACTGAATAACTTTGACTGTAGAAGAGATCTGCAAGCCCACGGAGTCCCACAGGACTATCTGGTCCATCTGACACCTCCAGGCTGGCAATTTTATAGCGAGCTGCAAGTCTCTTTAACCAGCGCTTGACTAGGGAACAGCAAATTTGTTAAAAATTGCGAGATATTTTTTTTTTCCCCAAGAATATCCACCTGTTTCTCCCACTGGTTGCCTCTGCAAAATTTCCCACCACTTTCAGCAAGCATAAGGCTGGTCTCCAACCCCTTCAAAGCCAGACCTCACCAGAGAGGTTCATTGTCTGGCAGCAAAACAAAGACGGGGAACAGCAGCACTATCCCCCCACACACCATGACATCCACCATGTCACTGCAACCCCAAAAATGCCAAGAGCTGCTGAGCCCTTCTTTGTACCAGCGCTCCCAGCTCTTCTACCCAATGTCTGAGTTTTACAGGTAAAGCCATGTGTGTACTTCAGCGAATGCTATTGCAACCACTGAGGACTGTGTGAAAGCCTCCCCGGAAGACACCATGCCAATATGCTTGCTGCTCACTCTGGGGTGCAGGGGACAAGTGACAGCACCCACCTACCACTGACTTGACCTGTGTTGGCTTTCCATGAATGTGGTCACACATGGCACAGGCATCTCTGAGCTCTCGGGTCGGATGGTGCAGCTCAACACCACTGGCAAAGGCCACTGCATTGCCCTGACACTTCTCATGCCAGATTTTTCTTTTTATTTTAATGGGAAGAGGCAAAACCAGACCTCCTGCATGAAGACAATTTGTCTCTTCTGGATGAGTTCCAGCATGAGGAGGGTACTTTATACATGTGGGCTCTCTTTCATGTTTGATTGCTGGACTAAGATTACATTGTTGTCCAGCTCAAGGGAAAAAAAAAAAAAAAAGAGCAAAACCCACACAAATCAGGAAAACATTAGGTGAACATAGCTAAGAATACATCTTCTGACCAAATGGAGAGCAATGCTCTTTCATGTAATTACACCGTCTGCAGGAAGTCAAAAAGAACAAACTGTGATGCTTTCAGTGCTGGGGGAGACATGCAATCCCCGGGAGATGATCCCATCTCTTCTCCAAAGCATCGGGTCAGCATCCCTGGGCAGGTTGTGAAGGGAGACTGCGGTTTAAAACGCCCTCAGAAACCCCGTCGTTGCGTTGCAGCTCCATATGCCACCCCTCCTTCAATGAGGAGACGTGTACATGAAGACGGTGAGTGAAAACAAACCCTGACTGGCCAAAAAGTGCCTGAATACTGTCTTTGGGTTTGCACAAGGGTGAGCAAAATGCTGGGTTTGGCAGCAAAAGGCCAGTGGCACGGCGAGTGCAAGAGCAGGTCAGATGCACGGGACTGTGTTGCACACTGAAGGGTAAGATACCCTGTACCAACACATAGTGTCAAACTATAAATGATCCTGTCCTACGTATAATGACTCCATAGCAACCTTCTCCTTAATGGGAATAGCACAAATGGACACTGAAACACAGCCAGGGCCATAATGGTCCTGACACATTTCTGCTCAGTGCCACCTATGGCGAGTGATGAGGACACCAAGAGCCAGGTCCTTCACCCTCTGAAGTCAACAGCGAGCCTGAAATCATCTCTAGCCCAGTTTGTTGTTTCAGGAATGAACTCTTTACCAAAAAGAAGTAAGTAAACATTTTCCACTCCCTTCTCTTCCTAGGCATTGAGCAAGAGTAACTTGTAAATTGCTTCCAGCAACTTCGAGACAACAAGGGAACAAACAACTATCAGCAAGCGTTACACTCATTGCTGCACATGAAAACAGTTATGAGACGGAAGGGATCCTGACAGACAATTGGAAAGCATTCATTTTATGCTAATTTTATTGTATTTTAGACCAATTTTCCATTATTTAAAATGTGCGATGTAATGAAGAGCTGGCATGCCTTCTTTTGTCACAATACTTCACACCCAAGGCCTCAGAGCACTTTTGTGAATCAAACTCTGCAACAGTTGTGCAAAGCAAATGATTTAAGAAGCAAAGAACTGGAAATAGTGGACAGTTTTCAGAACTGTTTGGTGGTCACAGAGGAGCCTATAACAAAACCAAAGTAGCATCCCAATATCTGGTCTCCCAATCCCGTGCCCAGACGCCGGACTCTCTCCTCCCCTTGGGCAGATGTCTGCTGACAACCTACCGTTTCCCTTCACCCGGTGCTAGAGCTCCTCCCTCATGCACTCGCGCCACACTGTGCCCCGGCAATGAAAGAAATTCGGAAAGAAAGGTGATATGGTTTCATCGAGGGAGGAAGAGGTAGGAAATAGCCAACGAAACATTGCCCACTTCGCACTATTTCAGATTCTCCCCCAGTAAGGGAACAACATAGCTACCTTGGCACCGTAACTAACTGGACCGTAGCTAGCTGGGACCATTTGATGGTCCCAGTTTAGTTCTCAGGGACAAGCATCCCCATTGCAAAAGCCAGTTGCAACTTTAGACAAAGAGCTCAAAGCCTGAGCAGACATAAAGGCTGTGCTGCTTCTTGGTGCTCCCACACAAACACATATGGGTGAGGCTTTTCAGTACTTCCAGGCGAAGGAACTGCCTATAACCATAGGCGATGGTAATGCAGACTTCATTAGATTATTGGCACATAATTAAAGGGCTTCAGGGGACTACGAGCTGTTAGCTCAACTATACCCATATAGCAACGCTCATATAACCCCTTCCTGAGAGCATTCCTCCACCATGGGCAGAAGTTCCAGACAAAACCGGGAAGGAGCTGGAGCCTTTCCACTAATAGAGCCTTTCTCATGAGCATTGTGTTAAATCCAAAATCAATTATCTGCTGATGCCTCTCAAGAGCAATAGTCAGCCCCTACACAGTGTCAGGTGGGACATTCGGCAGCAGGATCAGAACCATACCTGCTATGGTTTGCAATGCATTCCCATGCCACACTGCAAAACTTCTCAGGAGTCTCAGCTACTACACATATTCGTGAGGTAATTTTCCCCACAGCTTTAAAACACGAAAATTAATATTAATCCTCGTGATTTTTAGGGCAACTCATGGTGTCAAGAGAATTAACCTGGCCAGAGAGGAAGAGCTGTGGCAAAGCTGGGACCTGCCAGCAAAACACCTTTCCCATAGATCTCCATCCTACTTCTTAAGGTGTAAACAGTATTAGGGGAGATCATGAGAATCTAAGTGGGTTTAACACTGGTATTTCCTAAGACTTTGGAGATTATATCCACTGTTGTTTAGACAGAAACTGTGCGGCCACCAAGATGTGGGAGGCCTGTGCCCATACTAAACACTCTCCACACCTCGAAGCAGCACACGTAGCAATCATCCTCTGCGCCTCGAGGGGTATGAAACAAGGGTGCACGCAGACGGCGCAGGCGTTCGCTCTTAGCGGCTCCCAGGAATGTGCCGCTCACAGGGCGGCTCGATGATATGTAGTCCTGCATCCAGGAGGGCTTTGTTCTCTGTGGGGTGAAACCTCAGCCTTCAGTTTATTAAATGCAACTGCAGAAGCCAAATGGATGAGTCACAAAGCCAGTTGTATAAGCAGGCGTACGATGAAAGCACAGAGGACATGCGTTTTCTTCTGCTTGGGTCTGGCAAAGCCCTTTTGATGGGCATGAGGGGGGCGGTTGGGGCACAGCCCCCACCCGTGACCCCAAACCCAATGCCAGCCAGGGCTCAGGCAGACAGCCTGTGCAGGTACCGACCACAAACCAGCCACGGACCGGCAAAGCAAACAGCTGGTACGGCCGC
>NW_010228905.1:50737-50948 GCF_000690775.1 Eurypyga helias
CCTGCCGCAACACCAGTGATAAAAGCTCTCTGTTGCTAGTCAGGATTTGGCCAAAAGAAAGGGGAGCTGGAGTCCCACCCTGCCTTCCTCGGATACGGTGCTATGTCTCCCTGCCTCGCTGGCCACGTCAGCTCCCAACCTGCCTTCTCACTGCCCCTGACCCCCAGCCCCGGCACAGGACACCTTCACCATCAAGCGTATCGGAAGCAGC
>NW_010228905.1:51096-58524 GCF_000690775.1 Eurypyga helias
TGGCCTGTCCCCAGAGCTGGATGCTCTCTCCTCTGCAGCAGGCCTGATCAACTGGCCTTTCCTCGGGGAAAACAAGGCTGCCTGTGGAGCAGCACTGGGGGAGAGAGAAGGGGGAGCAGACCCCTGCGGCAGCTGCTGCGGCAGAGATGTCTCGACCTCGGTGAGGGACCCACTCCTATCCCCACAGGGTCTGGAAGGAAAACAAAAGCTTAAAATCAGCTCCGGGGACAGCTGTGCCTATACGCTGCCATCGCCCACAAGTTTCCACCCCACGGCTCTGAGCTCCTTTGGTGGTGTAGGTAGACCCTTAGAAAAGTGACCAGGGGTTGGATGCGCTTTGTTCTTCTCACCCAGACTGTCTCTTTTCCTTACCCCCTGCCTCCAGCCAGATGTGCTCACTGCCTCTCTCCTGCCAGCCCTTGCGTTCACCCTGGTGTTAATTCAGCAATTCACTTCAGGAAGCTGATCCAGCTGAAATCCTCAGCAAGAAAGAAAGAAGTTTCCAACCAGAATATATGCACAGCCTTTGAACACAGAAAATCTTCCTAATTTGTAAAAAAAAAAAAAGAAGAAAAAGTCTGAAGTGTCTTCATAAACATCTCATTTTAAGCTGAAGCAAAATGCCATGAAAATACTAACCTTCTAACACCATAAACTGAGTTGAAGAGAAGGTGGTGCCTTTACCAAAAGAGACATCAGACTTTATGAAATTCATCACTGGTTTACTCTTTTAAAATAAATCAGTTGGCAAAGTTATAATGTGACCTACTTAATCTGTTGTCTTGAAACTTGACGGGCATTTAAGATTTGTTCCCAAAGCCTGGAAACAGAGGGCGGTGAAAATGCAGGCACCTACCCAAATCCCTACAGAGATGTCGTCCTCTTTTAGACACTACAAAAAGGCACCATGACAGCAGTCAGCAGCTGCAGCAGTGCTACTAAATGAGAGGAAAAATGGTCTTCATCAGCCCTCACAAGAAGTCCAGTCCATTGTCCAACCTTAAAGCAGGTAAACACAGCGTCCAGCTCTGGAACCCCCAACATCAGAAGGATATAGACTGGTTGGAGCGAGTCCAGAGGAGGCCACGAAGATGCTCCGAGGGCTGGAGCCCTTCTGCCATGGGGACAGGCTGAGAGAGTTGGGCTTGTTCAGCCTGGAGAAGAAAAGGCTCCGGGGAGACCTTATAGCACCTTCCAGTGCCTGAAGGGGCTACAAGGCAGCTGTGGGGGGACTTTTACAAGGGCCTGTAGTGACAGGACAAGGGGTAACGGGTTTAAATTGAAAGTGGGGAGGTTTAGATTGGATATCAGGAAGAAGTTCTTCTTGGAGAGGGTGTGGAGGCACTGGGACAGGTTGCCCAGAGAAGCTGTGGATGGTCCATCCCTGGAAGTGTTCAAGGCCAGGCTGGATGAGGCTCTGAGCAACCTGGTCTAGTGGAAGGGGTCTCTGCCCATGGCAGGGGATTGGAACTGGATGGTCTTTAAGGTCCCTTCCAACCCAAACCATTCTGGGATTCAATGAAACACAGTGTTTCTAAAAGAGTTTTGTTCCATATATTTTGAGAAATTTCCACTGATGGAGGTTTTTCTCTACACCTGAGCAAGCTCTCTTCCTCACCAGCAAGTTTTTCAATAAGCCGCCTTCCTTTCTGTTTCAAAGGCCATGCACCCTTTCCTATGGCTAAACAGACATAGAGAGCAATGCCTTCCCTTTCGCCTTACAGACGTAGCCAAAGGTTGTTACTGCATCAAGCCCTTACCCGTGTCTCTCCTAGGCTTCCACTTTCTCTCTTGATCTCTTGTCACCTCCTTACTTCTTCTCATTTTCCACAAAATGTGGTCTCCAAACCAATGGGGTGTTTCTCTGCAAGGGCACACTTTCATGTACATATTTTTGTCCCTGTGCACCCCAGCACCAACAAACCCCACACTTCTTGGAGTTTCAATGTACACTACAGAGAACACCTCCCCCACTGCCAACCCATCCTTTTGAAAACTTTCAGTAACTCATCCAGAATCCACTTTCTGCTCTGTTAATTTTTATTATTTTCATAACCTAAGATTATATAGGCTGCCATATTCAAAACAAAAAACTAGGCCATAATACTATACAGCTCCATCAAAAATCCAAAATCTCCTTGCTCTTTCCCAGGTGAGACACTGAAAAAACTCCACCAATGCCACCAGAAACTCAGCACCGCACAAAAAATGTGGCCCAGGGGCTCCAGAAACCCAAAGGTTTGGCAAGTGTACGTTGGTGCTTTAATTAAAAATCCTTGGTAGGTTTAAAAATGTTTGGGTGTTTTTTGGTTTTCTTTTTGTCTTTTTTTTTTGGTGTGTAGGGGAGAGAAACTGATTCTATCTACCTGGGTGTGTTTATAGCAGCCTAATCTTCTTTGAGATTTCATATTTTCTCTGATTTGATAAAACTGTGGCTCTTTAATAAGTTGCAGCATTCAGATACTTATGACAAGCTGGCACTCAAATTGTTTGCTTTAGCACTGCAGATTGCACAAGAGACATGAAAGGTTTCAGCGTAGCTGGAAAGTCACTTTTGATGAAATCACACATCGCTCCAGGGGCTGCATTCTTTACAATTTGTGCATACTGATGATATGTGTTTTCAGATGCGTTTTGGCAACCCTGTGCCATTTTCAGAAATCCATCTGGGACTCAGGAACAAAGCAAGCGCACACGAACATGAGGAAGACAGAGCTGGCACAGCTACCGGATGGAATTTCTTTAAGGAAGCGAAATCGCTTGTTCATTTTGCTGGCAGAAAAAGATAGGAAAATGAGTGTTCCTGTTCTTGATGAACTTTGTGATATTGTTAAATCCTTCAGACAACATATAATTCATGGAAAAGCCATGGCAGAATTCCTTTGCACTTATCCCCAGTGTGGCTCGCCCCCAAAACACAGATCTCTGCCCTCATTTCATAGACAGAAAGTTGCCCAGATGAACAATAGCTCTAAGTTTAGCGAAGAATCCCAACACTTGCCTCTCTTTTTTTGCTTCAACCCTGCCAAAATTTATTATGACTCCACCAGCTGCATAGTTTTCTTGCACTAAAATACTAAAGTGCAAAAGCAGATTCCACGCTGTGTTACAGATTGGCAGGTGACTTCCAAAGAGAGTTTTTCAGGCAATGCCTTGAGCTTTGCCATGCAAGCACCCAAGGGGACGACACAAACGATGCCCCGTAGTTGGCCATGTCCCTCTGCACCAACGGCACCAAGCAGCGCTCCCAAGGCTGCATGACAGGACATCCCTGAGCCCAGAGCAGAATGAAGAGAGGGCACATAGCTCTCACCACCAAGGCCAGTCTTAATCTCCTTCATTGGTGCTGGCGAATACTTGAGTTACGTCAGCCGAGCAGTTAGCCCGGGACTGCAGATCGTAATTAATACCCATCCCAGCTTTGAATTTCTTTGGAAAAGAGCAGTGAATCACTGAAGTGGAGGCTTGCAGAGGAAATCCTCAGCCACAACAAAAAGATTTCATGCTTTATCTCCCCCTCTCAAGTATTTTAGCAGACAGACGGAGGATTTTCCTCCCAGTGACAACAATAACTACACTCATTGAAGAAAAATATGTGGAACAGGAAGACCTGCATTCCTTGTGTGAAAAATAAGAGTGGTCTCTGCCAACTGAATTTTTCAGGAGCAACTCATCCACATGAAGAAATGGCTGCTGTGATAGTGTCAGGACCAGTGAAGCCTACAGTAACGTGCTATATAATTGACAGATGGGAGAAGTAGAGAGAGAAATGTGGCTTAGTCTTTGTTTCTTCCAATGTTTCCATTATTAATATGCCTCTTTGACTCACATTTGAATGACTCACGTCTTCTCCGTTCCTTACTCCCACTGATTTGTGTGGCAACTGTACCATTCCCAAAAGTTTAGTTATTTTGTGTTTAAGAGACCCCTTGAAAAACATCCTGACATCTTGGACTCTTTGGGGCAAGGATTTGAAAGCTTGTCCTGTAGTCATTCCTTCATATGTAGGTCCTTAAATTAATTAAGCTTACCAAAGTGATACAGCTTAAATTAAGTCTGGTATTGCAGACAACAAGAAGTCTGTTGGATCTGATTATTATTATTAATTATTATTATTTTAAATAGAGAAGTCAAAGAGGGAAAAAAATAGGTGGGAATATTTGCTAACTTTTAGAAGGGAAAAGGGTGACAAAGACACCAGACTCACATATGAGGCAAGGAAGTGCTCACATTTTACCACATCAGGTAGTTAAAAAGCACAAACAACCAATTTCCCACTCTCTACCTGACCACTACCATCTTCGGAGTAGGAGACCATGGACGCTTCCCAGTTCCAAACTTTCCAACTTCCCGAAGTCTTCCTCTCCCTGTTGGCACCAGTATAAGTTCTTCTCCACATCCAGTGGTTTTGCTCAAGTTGCCCACAGCCATGACAGGAAAGCGCATTGCCTCCTTTAAAAAAGGGAACCATGACTCTTCTGTTTCCATCGTGCCAAATCTGCAGGACACTTAGGGCAAAATCAAGGGCAGAATAAAAGACATTGGTGCATGGAATTTTGGGACATGACTGAGGAGTGGCGGAAAGGGCAGGCATTTGTGCATGGGGGCTGCGCACATCAGCCCACTGTCAGGACGCTGTGGGGCTCACTGCACCGTGCTCGCCTGGGTGAGCGGAGGAGGACATTCGGCGCCAGCCGAAAAAGCAGAGATTGAGCTGTGCCAGTCTCACAGTGTAAAAACACTCAGCTCCCTTTCAGCCATTAAAATGAATGAAGAGCAAGACTGTTTGGATAAACATGAGCCAAAAGAAACCTTGGAGCCCGCTAGAAGGCTACTGCTTCATACAATATAGACCATGTTTCCAAATACAAATATTACATTTGGCAAAGACACTTCTTAGCTTCATGAGTTATGTTGCATTTTTTGTTATGTTTAAGTTTGTGCAAGAGGTATAAATAGCTGGACTGCTATTAAATGAGCCTTTCATTTTTTCTGCAAAATTTCAAAATGGTCCCAGCTCTTCATGGAACAAACACACACTATATTCTTGTGCTTGACTTTTCATTGCTAATTACAGAAAGTACCATGTAACTGAAAAACAATGTTCGAGAGCCAGACATGAAAAATACAACTTTCCTATATGAAGTCATTTTTCAGAAAGCTGGCTGGCGAAGGGCATCAGGTTCACCATATAATTTGCGTGTGTGTATACACGCTTGTTTGCCTCACAGAATCGTTGTTAGTTTCTGCTCGCACTATGCTAGGACATGAAAAGCCCCGTGTCCAGGCTAAGGAGGAGCAAGTGAGACAGAGGTACCTAGTTTTGGGCTTTGGTCACAACTGCTTTGGTTGATTCTATATTTCCGAAAAGTAGCGTTAATAGACAGTGCTGATTATGGACCTATAGACACAAGACTACTCTCTCTGCTGCATACAGCCAGCTCCTGTAGCAAACCTCAGTGGCCATCCATGCCTCTCCATCTCATCATGAGAAGATACGACAACCTGGAGACCCACAAACCACTGTAAGCCTGTTTCAAGTTAACTTCGGCAGTGAGGTGGGTCTTTGGTGGGAGAGCAAACTCTTTGGTGAGAGGGAGCAAGTTGTGCTAGGTGGTCACTCATCCCAAACTCAAACACAACCACATACCAATCATCAGAATACACTGGAGGCCAAACAACACCTTATTTGTTCTTTGATAAATCTGAGTGTACATAAACACAAGAGCACAATAGGGTCCTCACTAGCTGAATCCCCAGCTAGAGAGGTCCCAGCAATGGCCAGGTCCTGACACTGCATCTTTATCAGCATGACACCAATGTCTACCTAGTTTAACCAATTCGTAGCTGACTGGGTAAGCAAGTTACTTTTAAAGATGAATATAAATCAAATTACCCAACAGTGATGCAATTACTAAATGACTGGGCTAACAGGGCCAGTAGCATTGAATTAGAGGATAGAGAAGCCAAGCAGTGGGGGTCACTTGCTAAAGAGAGTGGCATTGACAAACGGATTGGGAGGAAGACACAAAATGTAAGCCTCTGGAGGTGGCTCCTGGCAAGTGTGAGGGAAAGGTATCCCTTTAAGGAAAGTGCGCCCCATCACATAAGCAAATGGACCACCATGGAGAAAGGTATCCCGTACCTGAGGGAACTAGCTGTGCTGGAGTTAGTTTATCATGAGGGAAATAAGATAGATCCAGATGAAGTTAACTGCACACAACCCATGTGTCAGAAGTTAATGCAGAGTGGACCTTCCTCGTTAGCCAGTGTGTTTTCAATATTGACTTGGCAAAAGGATCTGGAAACGACAGTGGAGGCGGTCGTTCAACAGTTCCAGGAATACGAGGACACTGTTTCTTCCCCCATACAGGCCTGTGTCTCGGCTGTAGAGAGGATGTCCTGGGAGTTTAAGCAGTTCAGAATGGAGATGTTCCATACCCCACCTGCACGAGCCAGTGTCTCAACTATTAGGAGTAAGTGCTCCTCTACTCAAAGAAAGGAATACAGCAGGTATCCATCACAGTGTACCCTGTGGTTTTGCCTACGTGACCATGGAGAGGACATGACGAAGTGGGATGGAAAACCTGCCTCACACTTAGAGGAATGAGTATGTGAAATGAAAGGGAAAAAACTCATAAGTAGGGATTCTTCTAGGAAAAATGTTGCTCCCATATCCAAACAGCACCGGAGCAATTATCCATTCCTGCAAGACATGACTGACTGTGAGTCATGTCACTTTCAGAGGGGTCCTCCATGTCACTGCCCAAGATACTATCCTGGGCCTTGAAAAGCAAGTCCCGTGGCGACAGGGCACCCCAGAAAGGGTTGAATCAGACAATGGGACTCATTTCCCAAACAGCCTCATCGACACTTGGGCCAAAGAGCACGGCATTGAGTGGGTGTATCACATCCCCTACCAGGCACCAGCCCCTGGGAAGGTCAAACGGTGCAACGGAATGTTAAAGACCACCCTGAGAGCAATGGAATTCTCAAACACTGGGATACGCATTTGGCAAAGGCCACCTGGTTAGTCAACACCAGAGGATCTGTCTGCTGTGCTGGCCCAGCTCAATCAAAACTTCTACGCACGGTGGAAAGAGATAAACTCCCTGTAGTGCATGTTAAAACGTGCTGGGGAAAACTGTCTGGGTTACTCCTGCCTCGGGCAAAGGCAAACCCACCCGTGGGGTTTCTTTCACTGAAGGACCTGGGCACACATGGTGGGTAAGGAGAGAAGATGGGGAAGTCTGATGTGTGCCTCAAGATTTGATTCTGGGGGAAAACAGCCCATCATGAAATTGCATGATGGACATTAACTGCTGTAACTAAGCCTCGTTCTGGGTTTGGTGTTGTAGGAATCACTCTGGCAGAGATCACCTGAACCTACAGAGCTCAAGCCTTGCCAGAAGTGCAGCAGTGACCTGC
>NW_010228905.1:58665-58922 GCF_000690775.1 Eurypyga helias
GCACGTCAGCGCGGCTGGGTCAGGTCAATTTTCATCTCTGAGCATGGTGAACTTTAGGAAACACGGCTGTTAGAGGTGACCAGGCTGAATTGTCTGTGCTGGTTTTAGTCAGGAAAGAGTTAAATCTTTACTGTGGCTGCTATGAAGCTGTTTTCCTGGATGATGAGAAAAGTACTGATAAGGTTTTAGCTGGTGCTGGTCAATACCTGCACTGAATTCAATCTCTCTCTCAGTTTCTGACCCTGCAGCTGCGTTCC
>NW_010228906.1:0-35398 GCF_000690775.1 Eurypyga helias
CAGAAGTAGCTGGAGAAGTGGTGGAAATACAATGTCTTCCCACATCACCTGTTTTTTAAGTCCCAAAATGTCATATTTTACACAGAGAAAAAGCCCAATGTCTAGAGAATCCTTTATGAATACCAAGAGTAATGAGAAAGGAAAGCACCCCAAACAGTCAAGTGGTCAGGGCATTCACTAAGAATGCTAGAGATTTAGGTTTAATTTTTTATTTTTCTAGTTTACTTCCTCCAGGTGAATGCCACTATAGAAACTATTCTGGTCCCTTCCTTCAACTTCTTTGGAGCTCCTCCAGCTTCTAGTGACCTCCTCTGCACCAGAACCTTTCAGGAGAGAAGTGACTCCAGTCTGAGTGACCTACACTGCACTCTGGCCACTGTGCTGTGTAACCCATGCTTCTCACATCTCTGGAAAATAGTTAATTACTGACACGAGGGAGAACAGCTTGCCCAGACGCTGGGAGGGCTGTGCTGCAGAACAGCCAGCAATTTGGGTGTCTGCCCCAAATCACAAAATCTTTCAGGTAGGCAAAGACCTTTAAGATCATCAATGCCAACCTAACACTGCTAATACTACCACTAGAATATGTCCTTATGTATCTTGTCCGCATGTCTCTTAAATACCTCGAACATCTGCCTGGCAGCCTATTCCAATGCCTGATAACCCATTCAGTGAAGAAATTTTTTCTAATATCCAATCTAAACCTCCCCTGGTGCACCTTGAGACCATTTCTTCTTGTCCTATCACTTGTCACTTGGGAGAAGAGACCAACCCCACCTCACTATATCCTCATTTCAGGTAGTTGTAGAGAATGAGAAGGTCTCCCCTGAGCCTCCTCTTTCCCAGACTAAACACGCCCAGTTCCCTCAGCTGCTCCTCACAGCACTTGTGCTCCAGACCCTTCCTCAGCTCTGTGGCCCTTCTCTGGACATGCTCCAGCACCTCAGTGTCTTCCTTGTAGTGAGGGGCCCAAACCTGAACACAGGATTCAAGGTGAGGCCTCCTCAGTGCTGAGTACAGGGCCACAATCACTTCCCTCCTCCTGCTGACGACACTGTTCCTGATACAGGCCAGGATGATATTGGCCTTCTTGGCCACCTGGGCACACTGTCGGCTCATATTCAGCCAGCTGTTGACCAACACTCCCAGGTCCTTTTCTGCTGGGCAGCTTTCCAGCCACTTGTCCCCACCTGTAGCATTGCATGGGGCTTTGTGACCCAAATGCAGGACCCAGGACTTGACCTTGTTGAACCTCATACAGTTGGCCTTGCCCCATCAATCCAGCCTGTCCAGATCCCTCTGAAGAGCCTTGCTACCCTCAGACAGATCAACACTCCCACCCAAATGCTAGGCTCCATCCAAACTAGCAAATGAGGAAGGCCAGGATCTGCTTGCTGAGCGACATTGCCCATCTTACATCCATATGACTAAATTCATCTTAACTCCTAAAGATGGCTTATCCATACTGTGCTAGCACAGTTACACAGCTTGCAGGAGTTGAGCTCCATGTTGCTTCCTCTGATGTCTCCAGGATGGTGCCACACCACCAAAGCATGTATTTGTGGACTTCTGAAAAAACTTTTAATGTATCCATTAGTATAGGTGTGAAACAGACTTTGCAGTTTGGGCCCACGCAATCAACATTTTCAGAATTAGCGACTCTTATTTTCCACACCACTTTTATCAACAATTTAAACTTTTCTCTTTCAACTTCCACTTGATTTAGATTGAGTAAATATAATACACTGCCATCTTTTCAAGTTACACTATCCATCATTAACATGCACACAAAAAACAAGTAAACAAAGCAGACCCCGTCTTTGCAGTCTAACAGAAATCAGATGGGTGGGATCGTTTTCACCAAATCTAAGTGTCTATAGTACAGGCACCTGAATGTCAGGTGGTCACTTTGGGTTCCCCTCCCTGTCAGGAAGAAACAAGTGCCTATACAATCAGATTCTTCTCAGACTAATGCAGACATCCATACCATGTTAAATCTTTCCCCAGTATGTGCATATTTGCAGCTAGTTCAATTAAGAAAATGGAAAGTAATATAGATATTTATTATGCTGCATGCTTTTGAGGTATATTTTTAAAAAAAAAAATCCACTGTTGCTCAAGTAAGATAGCCACTGGCATTTCTGTCCTGGATGTATCATGCTTGCCAGAGCTCCTAAACAGACTGGGCAGCCTTTTACAATATGAGATTATTTTAACTTTTATTTTTGAAAGGTGGAAAGCCTAATTCTAGGTTAAGTCCCTTCCACAAAAAAAAAAAAAAAAAAAAAAAAGAGATAGTCTCCAATTGTCAGTGTGTTGCTTTTGTCAGTATTATCTATTATCTATTCCAAAGTGTTTGTTTTCAAATGTACATTGTCAATCTCTTTTACAATTACTTCTGTCTGAAATACCAAAGGGCTCCTTAGGCCTCATCTTTGCAGTGAGAACTCAGATAATGAGCAGGCAAACCTGGCGGTGCGTACAATCAAGCAATAAATGAACCTCAAAAGATTCTGCATTTCAGCTCCAGCAAGCATTCATGCCTATAAAATGGGTAATCTTGCAGGAATTCAGGCACTATTCTATTCTCATTTTACAACTTATGATGCATATTGGGACTCAAAACCCAGGCCGCTACTAAAGTTTGAAGGCAGTGAGAGTCAAAGGTTTTAAGAAATGTAGCCACTGGGTTCTCTGGTCAGTCTCTGGCAGTGAGAGGGAGGCTGACCACAGTGAGAGGAATCTCCAGTGGGAGGCTAACCATGAGATACTCCAGCCACACAGAAGATTGGGATTGATTTCGGTGGTGTACTAAAAGGGAAAATGCTCTTCTGCCAACTATGTTTTTCTTTTAAAACAGGCCTCTCTCAAAACCGGAATTTCCTCTAGATATTTTCACTGCATTTCAGCTTTCAATGAACTCAAATGAATTTTTTTATCCAATTCTTTCTCTTCCTAATAGATTTCTATATATGCAATGATACCGTTAAGAATTTCTGCATGGCAAATGAATGTATGATATTCTTCTGAAAGTTCTCTCTGCTGCACAATGAACCATGATGTTGTAAAGGGGAAGGAATAGAATGAGTTATAAAAAATGGAGAATTACATCTTTCCTTGAGGTTTATTGGACTATTCTATACAGGGAAGATACAATCTTGATTAAATGCTATAGAGTGTCTCAAAAACATACAGAAAAGACACAACTATCTACCTAATTCTTCTATTACAAACTGTTCCAGATTTTTCTGTGACAGCTCATACTAAATGTTAAAATGGCATTCTGTAAAACAGACTCATAGTTGGAAGGATATTCTGCTACAGTGCGTATTCATTCTCGCAGCTCGCAAGATTCATAATGACATTATTATGAAGCCAGAGGACTGTGTTTTGGTTCACAAAAATCAAGGCTAGTGTTAGAGTGAAACCTCCATGGCCAACCAGGGAACTTGAAGATACTCAGCTTGGCCACTGGCAGCTGCAATGAGAGTGGTTTCAGCGCTCCAATGTATTATGTCATTCACCTCAGGAAACTGCTAGGTTTCCCAGCCTAACAAGGAGTAAAGAACCATTTCTCTGACTTGCGGAGTCACTACATAGAGTCTGGAGAGACAGCAGCTGTCAGAAATTACTGACGCCCCATTACACACCAAGCTGCATTTTTGATTCGATTACTCATCAGAAGGGCAAAGAAATGTCTGGCTGTCCTAGAATTACTTCAAGCAATGCAACGTCAGTCAGCAACAGAACACAAGTGACCATAATTTTTTCAAGTGTAGCTCTCTTACACAGTAACATAAAATGTCAATAGCAGCTACCCTCATCCTTAGGATAAGATATCATTGGGGAATACGCAATCTCAGTGGCTTTTGTGAAACCACTTCACAGAAAAAATTACAGCATTTTTAGTTGTTATCTACAACCCAAATTCTGTGAAAATGCCAAAGATGGACAAGAACTTGAGAGTGGAAGGTCACAACTGTGAAGAAATTTGAGAGGTCCCAACACCTCATATGAGGGGCTAGTATGGGTTTGTAGATAGACCTGCTCAAGAATTTCCTTCAGAAGTAGGGGTTTGTGGGAAAATGTCACTGTGCAAAGCAAATTCCTTTGTGAAGAACAAGTGTTCTTTCTGACAGGAAATCTTTTGCTATCTGAGATAAAATTTGTGGTTAAAAAAATAAACAAGATGCCAAATATCAGTTAAAAGTAGCTTAGCAGTGCAGTAGTTAGCACATTTAACCTGGAAAACTGAGCCTTGAATCACTGCCTGGAAAAGAAGGTCATAACAAAGAGGCCACTATAAATCCTGTTGC
The DNA here is from genome assembly GCF_000690775.1 of Eurypyga helias. NCBI lineage: Eukaryota > Metazoa > Chordata > Aves > Eurypygiformes > Eurypygidae > Eurypyga > Eurypyga helias. Next base: position 4,317 of record NW_010228906.1, read on the forward strand.
AAGGCTCCTTTCACCTCTGACCCTGGAGTTATACCACTTTGTGTAAATAATTAAATGCTTGTAAGATTAAGAGTTTGTAATCTGATCTATCATATTCAAGATAATTGGCCTAATTATTCTGTCAGTGTCTCTGTCCCAATGAATATTTAATTTATGTGCAGAGAATCGCTTTAAGAGAAGCTATCACCTAGTCAACAGCCCAGTGTCCAGGCTGGGGGGGGAAGTGAGGAGGAAACAGGCTAGATTCATGTTCAGGCCCCCAGTGTGGACCAGGCAGTGAGGTATTTGAAGCCAGGTCTCCCATTAACTACATAAGTTCCCTGGTTTCCAGAAGAAGGAATGCTCTCAGTCTTTCTCCCTCTCTTCACTTCAAAGAAAAATGCCTCCGGCTCTGCTTTCGAGCAGTTCAGAATGGGGAAAACAATTGTACATCACAAATTTCTGCGGGTCAAAAACCAGTTTCTTCCCAGCTGCACACACAGAGAAGCCAGGAGATGAAGTAGGGTTTTATCTCCTTGGCTCACACAGGTGTGCCTGCTGACAGATCATCTGATTCAGGTGTGGATACAGTCACTTATGACTTCCACAGTAAAGTATAACTGAGAAGACCTTGATGAAACTGTATGGCTGGAGGTGCACATGTATCTTTGCCATAGTTGCAACACTTACAGCACATATGGGCAAGTAAAAGTCAAGAAAGCAGCAAGCCAAGACTATGCTAACAATATGCTTATTTGTCTCCATTAACAAAACAAATGCCAAGCTGTGCACTGTCGGTATAAGAAAAATACACTTGTATTACCAAAACACCTGTTGTTTATTTTAAACACCTCTTTCATCTTGTTTTGCAAGCTCTCTGGTGCAAGGGCTGGCTCATACCACACATGAATACAAGAAGGGCATCTATCTCAACCTGGAGCTCTAGGTGCCACACTGATACAAATCATTAAAACTAGAAAGGACATAAAATACAACAACACAGATGACAAATACTTCAGAATTAAAGAAGGAAAGCAATATTATTCTGAGAGTTTATAGAAAATAAGATATGTGCATTTATCACTGCCTCCTAAATTGTTTGCTAACTTGTGATACTGGGCCTAAGCATCTATTGTTCTCCTTTTCCTTACCTACAGCATGCTGGAGTTCACAGAATTTTAGAAACAGAATTCTATCAAACCTTTGACTGCATTTTACAGCATACCATTTCATTCGCTATTAATAAAAAAGTATACCTAGAAAAATTTCAAATTGTATGTTTAGTAGCAGTCCTACCTGCTCCACCTCGTTGGCTGTGTACTGCATCACTTCATTATGCTGCTCTTCCAACATTTCCAAGTTTAACTCCTCTAAGAATTCATTCCTTTCATCATCCAGCCACCCTTCTTCCAGCTGCAGAGAATACATTAGTACATTATATTATGTTAGCAAGGACACATGCTAAAACAGGGTAAACCCAAATGGCAATGCTTGACTAGTTCTTTTTATCCTAATGATTCTCTTCAGAAAGCCAGGCAGTAGGAGTTCACATCTCAGAAAGAGAAGAAAAAAAAAAAGGATAAAAAAAAATGGGACTCTTACGCCTTTTATCCTTTTTTGAAACAGTATGACTGATTTTCTCTCATAATGAAGGAGACTGCACAGCACAGACATTATTTCCTTTCAAAAGGTATGAAAGGCGCAGCGCATAATCCTGAAGCTGTCATGTTCATTACCGCCAAAAGCCCCCGCACTGAAAGAGCGGCAACGTTACTAATAGGGCCAGGAGGCAACCGGGCTCTTTCCTCTAACAACCTCCGTCGCAGCGCTGTGCCCTGCTGCTGCCACCTCAATAGAAACCTTATGTTGCGTTTCTGTCACCATTTTGCCATTGATCTTCCAGGTAAACAAACAAACAGAGGAGGGTGCGGCGACTTGAAGGGAGGTTATTTTTGTTCTTGCGGCGTGCCTGGAAGCAAGGTTTATGTGTTTGGAGTTTTTTTTGTTTGGTTTTTTTTTTCTCGAAGTGTAAAATAATACTTTGACATTTGGTGAAGATAGTGTTGCAAAAGGACAGGAGGGGATGCTGCGTTTTCTGTCAAGTGAGTATATCCTCACTATATATTTTGTTCACTGTGCACATGCATGCATGTGGCACACATCCATCAGTATCTGTAATCCCTTGACAGATGGCACACTGTGTCAAAAAGGACAATACTGGTCAGTGGCCCTCCTGGCTATAAGGATGAGATCATAGCAGCAGGAAACACATTGTTTTGTCGCTGGTGAAGGAACCAGAGGAAGACGATGACAGAAAGATACTGAAAGGTGAAAGTCTCAGCATTAGACAATTACAAGAGTACTGACTATTCATGTCCCAAGATCACGAGAGCTATGCAACACAGGCCAACATCTACAACAGATGTACCACCACTGCCTCAAAGCCAGGAGAGCTTTGACCACAGATGCCAGTCAGAAACGGTGCACCAAACCAAGCAAGTAGTAGTTCAAAGCTATACAAGGAGTAACTGATGCTGTGTGGTGCTTGCAACTGAATACTGGCAGGAAACCATTGTTTCCTTCAAACTGATGTGTTTTTGTCCATGCCAATGAACCCTCTCCTCTTATAGAGAACCTAAGGCTCTCACCACTTCCCTTGGCAAAGCCAGTCTCTAATGGCTTGGGATTAGAAGGCTTTTTTCTTGATGACATGTAATTTTTATATTTGTCCTTAACGGGACTTTCAAACCATTCTCTGAAACATTTGGTACTGGCCACTAGTTTTGTTTACTTGTCTTGTTTGCCTTTTTCCCAAGGAAAGCATGAACTACCCTCCTCTACTCTAAATGATGCAGTTGAATTTCTCTCATTTGAGCAAATTGCAGAGATTAACAAATATGGAGGATGAAAGATGCATCTCATCTGGGCAAATCTGCCACTTTGATTTTGGCAGACCCAGAACCTAACTAATAGGAATGCTTATCTTACGTTACAGCATTTAGAATAAAAATAATATATGGCTTAGTATTCATGTGCACATAAACACATGTGAATGCACATCCCTGTGCCATGTCAAACAGGCCGTGTGCTTCTCTGGGGCTCGAAGTTTAAGTTTCAAAACTTAATTATTCATTCCGCAAATAAATAGTCAGAGATGGTTTCCTTCCCTGTTACCAAATGAACGTGCTCAGCAGTCACCCTTCAAGTATGCAGTACTGCCATTACCATTTTCTACCTAGAAATACAAGCCTGCTTAATCCTGCTCTCTTTCACCAGAGTCAAAGCGACACAACTAGCAGAAATCAATTTGTGGACAGTCTGATTTCTGACATACTATGGCTTTTTCTTCAGTTTTGTACGAACATGTTCTAAAACACAAAAAATTAAACAAAAAAACCAACACCAAAGCCCCAGAAGCAAACCATACTTTCATAATTTGAAAGGAGCATCCATATGGGAAGCTATATTGGTACAGCTAAGTAATTCCTTATGTCATATTGATGTAACTTTTTCATGTTGACCAGTCTAAACTAATATAGAATGTAAACTTTCCCTGAGCATGCATTTTATAAGTGGGTGCGTTTCTGTTCCCAGCTGAAAAACAAAATCTTAGTGAAAAATAGTAAGAATAATATTGAAACAACTGTCAAAACTTCTGCAACTTTCAGTGAGGGCTACAATTTTGCAATATAAACTGATGTACGGCTTTTTTTGCTGTATTATGTCAACAGTTTTATGAGGATTGTTTAGAGTCTTGAAAAACAAAAGAAATGAATGCTGAAATTGTGAATCTTTTATAACTACTGTATTCAAGTAGAGATTCCAAGTGGCACTGAATTACGCTTACTCAATTGAATTTATACAGAATATGCAGCTAGCGAGACTGAGAATATCAGATGAATAGCATAAGAGACAAATGGCAACATAACCAGTTCTGAATTGTTGACAGATGGAGAGAACAGTGACAATATAATGTCTCTTTGCCTTGCAATGGCCTATAGAGAGAATGTAAAGGGAAGTACAAACAGTACTCTTCTTCCACTCTACCTCTCCTTTAGTCTGCTGATCAAGCTAACATCTGCCTGCCCCCTGCAATAATATGAAAATTCTTGGCATGGCAAGATTCTTGGCATTGCTATAATTTTATTTTTAAAACCATAGAGATGTTTACAAAAGTTTCTGACAATGCTGCTCCCAAGATAAAATTTATAATGTACATGCAGGTTTTTGTGACCATGGTGCTTTGAAAAAAATTAGATCCAGGTTTGCTATATGGCATTACAGTGAATGTCCTATAACTGGTATATAACTGAACACTTTAAATGCCTTCTTATAAGCACTTAGGATAAAAAGAGCCATCACCAATGACCAGCTACAGCTTTGTGTAAGTTATTATAAATGACTGAAGCAAGTATGGGAATTTTATCCCTAGAACTCATAAGATTCATCTAACACGTAATACATAATTTTCAAGTTCTATTTCACATTTTACTAATATCGTATTAGTGCTTTCAGCTTTATTCTTGCATCTGCTTACTCTGTCTTCCGGAAGGGAATTCCTTAGTTTGGGGGGAACAAGCCCTAGTAATACCACGTTACTTTTTTTGTTGGCTAAATAAGGGGTAAAGCTTTACAATTATCTATTTCCTCCTTTTGTCAGGAACTTTGGCATTCTTATTTCTCAGCAGTTCACTACTTACAGTGACAGTAAATGCACAGTATAACCCAGGTTCTGGCTCAGTGCATCTATTTAGTCTAACCTGCATCTCCGGTCTTGCGACCAGCAACACGATTTTCTTGCACTCTTCCCTGGAAAGCAATGCCACTGCTTCTTCTCGATTCTGGACATCTTGGCCATTTATCTAGAAAACAAATGAAAGTAGCACATTAGTTTCTATTTCCACAAAGCAACACACAATAAAGGGCAGATATCAGCTCATTTGTGCTGAATGTATGGACAATGAAATTCGCACAACGGGCTCATCTTCAGCCCCTCAGTGGTAAGTGCCTTCACTCAATTATGCGCTTACTGTAAGAGCTGTATCGATCGTTGAAGGATGGCGGACATCAGAGGAAGCAGTTATGTTCATAAATGTCCAACCTGCGCCCTGGTAACATACATCTAGCAACACAATTAACCAGCCCCTGACAGCTGACGTTCATCTTTCTCCGTTCAGAGTAATGGAAGTGTCACTCTGAGATAATAGTGCTGGTGGAAGCAAGACTGGTAATGCTACAGCTGAAATCAGTCACACTGTATGCTGGTAGAGAGCCAATTAGAGAGCTACAGTATTATCTCTCACCAGGCAATACTTACAGGCCACTGCTTATTGCTGTTCCATTTAATCATTTTATATTTGTGTGGACAGCTTAGTAACCAGAACCACACAAAACATATGTATCCCCCTTACAAGGGGATAATCAAAATAAAAGTGGTTCTCCAATGAGAACGTGTTTCTCTTGCTACTTTTTTCCTATTCTGTCACCTCATTAAAACAGGCACATCCATGACTACATCGTAACACACACATTTTGCATTGTCTAAAACCCTTTATTGAGAGAATCACACAGAAATCTTATTTTCCATACGTATTTGGTTTTGTTCAATTCACAGCACAAGAAGTGAATTACTGTGGCAATAATAAAAAAAACTTGGTCTATTAGAAAATGGGTGAAAATAAAACTGTAAGACAGAAGGATCTGAATATTTGGGGGAAATAAAATCTTGTAAGGGTTTAATTTCAAAGTAGCAGGAATTTACTGGTTGAAAAATGAAGAGAAAGTTGCATTTCTGCACATATACTTGGCCTGAAAGTCCTGACTCAGCTTTAAGTCAGACTAAGGAAAACCCCAGTGTATCCTGATCAACTAACTGGCAATGAGTGAAATGCCTGAGACCCTTCAAAGCCTGCATGAAGGAATAGCTGTGGTCTGTGGGACACCAGACAACCATGTGGTAACGCAGAGGTGCTCCAATGTGAAAAGCAGAGATACAGCCACAGAAGCCCAGGAGCAAATCTCCGTCTCATGCTCTCTCGTCCACCCCAGCTGTGGTGGCTGTTCCGGGGATTCCCATTAGCCAAGCAACTGCCCCTCTCCAACCCTAGAGGTGCCTACCCCACCCCAGTGGTACCATCATGGGAGAGGAGTAGGACTTCAGCCTACCCCATGGCATCTCACCCTATGGACTGCACTTGTCAGCCTGGAGGTGCACAGCTAAAAACAGCAGAAGTTCAGGCAAGTCTCGGTAGGACTGTTGTCATAAAACCTTTGCCTTGACTTTGTAACATTTCGTGTAAAATATTCAGGCTGTTCTCAGATGCTTAAAGAGATGGTGAAGGTGACAGGAGAGGCATGAGGTTTATGAGAATAAGAAAGCAACAGTTTCATTCTCAAAAACAAGAGAAGCTTGCTGTAATTTTGTGATGAACACCCAAAACATCCCCCCATGGCCTTAATCAATGCCATCCACCACCCACAGAAGATACCCCTGCACTCAAGGATCTGTCTCTACCAGCCTCACTGTAGTGTAATCCCCCCATAATGCCACTGTCACCTTCTATTTCTCTGAGTTATCTCATCAATAAGAGTAGATCGAGGGTCAATGTGTTGTCAGATATGAAAGTAAACCCCACATAACTCTCTGGGTGTTAACTTTAATGATCAAACTCACAGCTATATATCAGCACTGACATTAAAGTAATGCTCCAGTCTACAAAAGGACAGCAGAATTACCTATGCTTTTCTCTTGCCCCTGAGTCTTTACTCACAACTGAAATTAATTTCATTAGGAACTGGACAACATTTGCCTGAACTGCTGTTGGCTCTTAAATTCACCCAGAAATTTTAGAAAGCAAGGAAATGAGCAGAAAACGACCCACTCTCTATTCCCTTATTTTGAAACACATAGGGTAGGAATGAAAGTTGTTTCTACTTGGTTGAATTAACAAGTGTGGTTTTTTCTGATTTTTGAAAGTTAGAAATACCATTATATCCTATTTGCTTTCTTCAGTAGGTATTTTTTAGAAAAATGCAGAAGGTAATGCACTGACTTTTCCACTACTAGCTGCACCCCATGATCAGGTTCCATCACCCCAAGTCCTGTCAAGGGGCTAACTGCCTTCACATCACGGTGCTTGTGTCTCTGGGGCTGGGGGGAATGCTGCCCTGTGAACGTTTTCAGATTCCCAACCACACAGACAATAAACCAGCAGCCTGTGGTTTATTCTGACAGGAGAGAGCCTTGACATTAAAAGGAACTTCAAATTTCCTCCCCCAGACATGGACCACTTTGGCAAGCCAGCTTGTAGACCCTGTTAGCTAGCTTCCCAAAGCTGATACCAGGGTAAGAGATACAGGTACAGCTTTCAGCAAAGACATTCCCTGCAGAAATGAAGAGACTGGTGGCAAAGAACAGGCTGACATCACAACAACCTGAAACCTCACGTGCCTAAATTAATGAAGGGCAATTACAAAACAGGTTACAAAAAAGCAACCTGTCATCACCAGGTGCTACTTCTGGGGCTTCAGTGAAGACAAGTCAAAATACAAGGGAAATCGACTGGGAACCAGAACTAAAATGCTGCAATACAGCAAAGAGTTTTCAATCGACTGATTTTTGGTAGATGTTTTGTGTATTTATCACTAGTGTAAAAACTGTGCTATTCACTGCCAGTTGAAAATGAAAACCCACTGCTATTCTAGCTACTTCCCACTCCATGCCCTCTCTCCAGAGCCAGTGGCCAGCCACCCTTGGCCACAGGGGCTGTGCTGTAAAAAACCAAACCTATCTCCAGGGCAGCTCCTAAAATCCCAAACCTATATTTAGGGCAGCTCCTTAAATGAGCAGATCTACAGATATAAGGGGGGGTTAGGGGTGGGGAAGGTGGATTGGAAAAGAACTCAGAAAAGCCATGTTTTATTGGTGGAGGAAAGAAAATATGAACAAAAGCCTAATGAATCCCTGCCTCAGGTATGTTCAAGATCATCCTTCACTAACAGCACGTTTTGCATGAAAACTCTTACCATCCATGCTCAGCACAAGTGAGTTTCACCCAAAATTTATGTGATCGCTGAATGATCAGCAAGACTCTGACACCCATATTTATGTCTGCAGGACCCTTGTTTAGCATGTGACACTGAGAGGAACACAGTGGAAATGAGATTTACTAATAAATATGACAAAAAAAAATGTGGGACATAAGGGCATGAGCCAGAACGAGTTTGTCATTCTCATTTTTCAGTACACGCAGTCTAGCTCCCAGCTATTGTGTTAAAAAACAGACAGACATGGATTTTCTCATCGATCACAGTAACAAAGAGAACCACCTTCCCTCATTAACAGTCCACAGAGAAGTCGGCACTGCATGTTTGTCTGAAGAAAGAGTTTAAGGAAGAGTCTATTATCACATACTTGCAAAATGCGATCTCCTTCACGGATCCGGCCATCTCTGGCAGCAATACTGTTTGGATCAACCTGCACAGGACAATATGCAATAACTGAACATGGAAAGATTTTTACTGGAAACAATAACAGCTTCACAATTTGAAAAAGTAGCATTTTTACTTTGTACAGAGGCAACTTGAAGTTTCCTTTACAGTCATGAACCCAACAGTTCTTTACATAACTGTATAAGCTTGTTTCTGATAAAAGTCTAAAGACAGAAAGGGTTGGGAGCATATGGTTTTCACATTAATATTTTCCTATGGCACTGTCAGGAATTAACCTTCAGCTGCCAGAGAACTAAGAATTAATGACAGAGTCCCTCTGCTCTGGAAGTTCACAATGGACTGAGGTGGTTCTGCAGCAGTTGATACCTCTATAGAAGTGAGTCTGTCTTTGGGAGAAAAAAACAGGTTTATTTTTCTTTCATGGAAACATTCATTACTAGTAAATGATTGTCTCAGTTATCAACCTGTTATTTCTTCTGGAATTTTGCAGCTTGTGAGGAAACAGCAAAAAAAACCCCAAAGGGTCTATATTGTACAGATACCTCACAGGTACTGTATAACATTCCTGGTCTGAGTCAGTTAATTTTAAGTTAGTTTAACCTAAATAGATGTTTAGGGCTCCATTAACAGTTTATCAAAGTCACTATAGCTCATCCCTGAGCAATGACCTACTGTCCATTGCAGGGCAATTCAATCTATCACCTTTCACTTGATGGTTATCTCAAATCATTATTTTGCCTTGTCATGCCATAATCTATTTTTTCAAATGAAACAATTGTATTAAGCATTTGGTTTGCATGTTACATCCTCTACAGCTGTTAGATATTGTTTTCTTCTTGTGTGTTGTCATAGGAAAAGAAAATTATTCTGAAGTGCTTAATCAAGTATGAAAGACAATATAATTACATTCACTTAAAAAGGTCTGAGAAATTTCTACCATGTAGGAAACCCAGCACATTTCAGGTATAATCCTAGAGTGTATTAAGAGATCCCTGCATTTTCTTTGTCCTCACAAGGTCAAACAGACTTAACAGCAGTGCTTATACAACAGGTAGAAGACTTATTCTTGGGTAGTTCTATATTAATTCCTCATTCATGTTCCAAGGCTGTGCTTTTCAGCTTCTTTGACATTGCTGCTGGCCTGCAAATGAGCAATCTTGTCTTCATCCTTGCTCACCGATTTGTAGGAGAATTCTGTCTACTGAATCTCTTTGTTCATGAGCTTCATTCAGAATTTAGAATAACAGAATCATAGAGTATCTTGTGTTGGAAGGAACCCATAAGGATCATCGAGTACAATTCCCTGATCCTCACAGGACTATCTAAAACAAAAACATATGGTGAAGAGCATTATCCAGATGCTCTTTGAACCCTGACAGAGTTGGTGCTGTGACCACTTCCCTGGAGAACCTGTTCCAGTGACCAGTCAGACTCTCAGTAAAGAACTTGGTCCTGATGTCCAAATTTGGTTCAACATGTCACAAAAGTGACAAATTTGGAACACAGTTCACACAGGACAATCACCAGTGAGCTTGGACTCACCGGAGTTCTGCTTTATGCAGAAAAACAACCCTCTTTAAAATGTCTGGAGACTCAAAGGAAGGTAGTGCCCCTGGAAGTCTTGTGGACTGACACTGTAAAATACTAACACCCTGTGATATGTGCTGCATGCCCGTGCCATGTTTTTCTGGTGAAGTCAATAAAAAAAATGAGGCTTCATCCAATTTCAGTACCTGGGATTGTATTTTTAGTCTGGCAAAAAATAATTATTAGCATAGATCAATCTTTCTGACATACTCCTCTCCCAAGCTACTCTCTCCACCCACTTGTGGTATATCTGCGTATATCAAAACTGTAACAAAATCACAAAATCACAAAAATACAAATAAAATGTATTGGGTTTGCATGAAAGATTTCAGTAGCAGGGAGGCTGCAGAGGTGGCTTCTGTGAGAAGCTGACAGAAGTCTCCCTATGTCTCACAGAGCCAATGCCAGCCGGCTCCACGACAGACTCGCTTCTGGCCAAGCCCATCAGCGATGGTGGTTGCTGTGATAACATATTTAAGAAGGGGGACAGAGGGGGAAATGGGCAAGAGAAATTGCAGCCAAAGAGGAGTGAGAAAACTCCTTAAAAACTCTGATTTCCATCATAAGGGCAGATTTCTTTCAAAATTCAGACCATGCTCAGACTGCTTTGTACTTCCCTAAATATGACGTTGTAGTCAAGGCATTCAGATTAAAGAAACTCACTATTAATGATTACACTACTTTGGAAACATGATTTAAACTGATAATCTAAATGAATTGAAAGTGACAGATGCTGGCTAATGGTCAACACTTCTGTACTCTGGTTTCAGAGCACTTGCTCCTACATTCCCTGGCATGTTCAGCCCTCCACCACAAGCATCTCCCATGCTCCTCCCCATCGCCATGTCTTTACCTCACTGACATAGATCCCTGTGTCCTCTTCGTCATCGGTTCTATAACAGACAGTCAGCCCCAGCTTCTCCTGGCTGCTAACACGGCACAGCTCCACCTCCTACAAGAAAACACACAGGCTCACATGGTGGCTTTTGCTAAGGGTGGAAAAAATTGTGTAGCCTGAAGGAGTACCGAGTAACTCACATACCCATGCTGTAGGACATACACTGTGTGTCTCAAGACACAATATTTTGTGTGCATCTTTACAGGGGAAAAAAGATCTGTGAATTAAGAAGGAAATCCCAATATATTGCAAGTTCAAGCTATATATAAACAGTTCATTAAGACATGCCAAACTTTGAGAAATATAGCTGTGCATTGATTTTGTAGGTTCTTTTCCTTTTGGATAATAGAAGCTGACTTACAGTTTATTACATAGTCATTTTAGTCCTATCACACCAACTATTGATTTATAGAATATAAGACAGACTGACTACACATCAATCAATCCATCACACAAGTGCCACTCCCTTCTAACAGCAATCCAAGCCAAAAAGCAAAACCTCAGACTTCCACACATTAATAGCACAGTTCATTCCCTGGCCAGTTTAGTGCCATAGCTTCATTGCAGAAGCTGCTAGATAACCAACAGATGCTTCAAGGAACCTCCTGTGTAGCTGAACAGTCGTGGTATCCTCCTCAATTTTGAGATGATGCAGAAAACATATTTTTAGTGTCAGATGTCCCAGCAGTGGCATCTCATGAAAAGTGCAAGTTTTAGGGCAGATGGCACAGTGATAACTACTACATACACCCATCTGAGTTAAGCATCTTTAAGATTTCACGGGGGAATCGTTCACAAAAATGCAGAGCTGCACTTGGTTTGAACACTGTGAAACAAATAATTGTAATAAAGCACAATGAATCCAATAGCACAGAGTATTAGCTTGGCGGCAAATGGGAAAATTTAGTTGATATATGTATTTAAAGGAAATTTGCAGGTGACATGAGTGTAACAACATCTGCTGCTCATGATTGTGCAAAAGGAGACAAACCCATGCTTCAGTTCTTAGTCTGTGATACAGAGCTCGCTTCTCTCCATTCCCTGAGCTGTCATGTAAGTTAATCCTTAAACAGGCACAGAGCACACAGCAGTGAAGACCTGCTACTGAGTCCAATCAAGTTGTAGGGACCAGGTGTCGAAATACCACAACTGACAGAAAAATCTGCAGCTCACACATATGGGTTAGCCGATGAACCCCGTGCCACTTTCATTTCAGCTGCACATCCTTCACAAAGTGCACTACTATGGCTTGCTCCCCTGCTCCCTCACCAAAATACACATCTCACAGGTTCAGTACTTGCATAAACCCTACAAACTTCTCCCTGGACTTCAGACATTCAATGTTTTAATGAAAACTAGGAAAATGCAGAAAATAACATGAAACCTGTAGTATTCTTAAGTTTTTCTTAAATATGGCAGGAGTTTTAAATAGGGTGGTAAGAAGTGGAATTAGTCACAAATACACGTATTATGCATTTGGTTTGAATAAAGAAACACAGGAACGTGTTTTATTAGGGAAGAGAACTGTGGTGACCTGATTTTGGCATCGGGAGTGAAAGTATGTGTACTGAAGGGAGACCTATTCAAAACCTGTAATAATTGATGCCTCCAGAGGGAAAGAACACTTGACTAGAACTGTAATATTAGGGAGAAATTACAGTAACAAAACTGCTTCAATTACAGCAACAAGGTATACTTTTAAGGAATAAAGAAGCTTGTGGTCCCTTGGAGGCCTATAAGGAAGCCTAAATACACCATAAAGGACTGAAACAGGGACCCTTAAATCAAGGCAAATGAGGAGCGGTGCACAAGCTGAAATCCATTGACTTTCATTGTCCTGCTGGCATAACCTCCCATCTCCCCACTCTGAGGCTGGACAGGGGCCCCAAGGACTGATCTGAAAATAATTTCTTCAGTCAGGAATGACCTTGAAATTCTTGTGGATGATATGTCTCAAAATGTTTGTTACTATAAAGCTGTATGAATGTTTCAGGCTACATACAAACTGAATCATTTCAGTATGTACTGGCTCAAATGAGCAGAATAATTTAACCATTTAGGGCATGAAAAAGCAAAGGAAAAGGAGGATGACCCTAGAGGCCTCCAAGAGGTTTGCTATAACTGTCTCTGGGAATGAGCTGGTGACAAGTATCTGTGGCTAATACCCTCTGACGGGGATGCACCAGCCCTGGCTGTGCATTTTCCTTGAGTTTCCTTTCTTTCTCCTCCCAGTAACAGACTTTAGGGCTGGGATCTGTACTCGGTACTCTTGGAGCCACCTCTTTCCTAAATGACTGTATGGGGCGTAGTCTGATGACTCGGCATGGCTGTGGCCACTTAGAAGCTGTAGATACCCACCACTGAGATACTGGTACTTAAAGGCCCAGTAAACATTTGCTGTTTTTCAGTCTAGACTCAAGTACCTACTGAAGTCATATCTCATTCAGCATGAGGGCGAAGCTGGATGAGATCTTTTGCTTTGCATTGGAAGTCATTTCAGATAACCACCTTTTCCCCACTGCACATATGCACTACTAACCTTGTGACATCTCCCTTTTTGCAGGAAGCATGATACATCCCAGTCACATTCAAAAAAATCAGGGTTAACATAATGTCTTTGGAAATTTAAAAACACTTTGCATAAAATATTAAATCATCTCTCATACCAAAAGCCCACAAGCCTGATCTTCAGCTGTATATAACAAGCACACAGCAGCAACTGAGACACCACAGAACCTGGACCATCATGGCCAGAAGCATTTGACATCATTTCATTTTGTGACAGATGCTTTTTAGTGTGGGGTTTTTTTTTAATGTTTGTTTGTTTGTTTTTCCTATGGTCTCTAACAGAAGAAACAATGTTTGGCAGCAGTAATGAGTTTCTAAGGTTGTAATTTCCTTCTTTGAAATCCCTTTAGATACAAACACACATGCACACACACACTAACCCATACAGTTGCTTTCTCTCCTGGTTTTGTGTGTGTGAATGTGGGGACCAAACTGACAGTCCCCAAAATTCAGCATTTTAAAAATTTGTGAGAATCAATATCTGGGGATTCATGAAGTGTGCCGACAGACAGATGGTGGAAGGAGAGGTACTGAGGAGAGAGGTCAGGAGATGACAGTCTCCCCCTCTTTTGGGTACTCTGGGGGCAGCTGCCTCTCAACACAAGGAGTATTCTGCTGCCAAGTTACAGGAATCAATGCCAAATTGCTAAATCTTTGACTTGCTGCTTCTTTTCTCTTTGTGAGCAGAACAATAATTCATTGAATTGCCATAGTGAAGGCAATACTTTAAATTATTTTGCCATAAATTATTTAGTTAAAACACAGACATGGAAATGAGAATAAGGATTATCCGGGCTTGAAAGACTGGGATGCGCATTTCCAACGTAGCTCATTTCTTCAGACATAGAAAAGACAGCGAAGAGGTGTAGGTCATCCTCTTGAAGGACCTAAAACTGGTTATATTGGTCATCCTCTAAAGTAATGAAGTAATGGCTGTAGCCTGTGGCTCCCAGTTAAAGGTCGTCATTCGCTTCAATAATGGAAAAAACAGTTTACAGGCTGGCAGCCTCAGGAGACAAAACCAAACAAGGAGCTGTCACCAGTTTGGGGAGGGAAGGCTAGGTTAATATTGCCATTTCTCTCAAGTGGTACAGAAGTAGATTATAAACGTCATCAACTGGGCTGTTTGCTTTCTAGAATTGCTAAAAAGAGTTTAAGGGCTGTTAAAGGAGACCTTGTAAAAGTTTGCATCAGTTTGCAGTTTTTGAGGGTTTTTCTACAGAAAGCTACATCACAAAGAGTAAAGCTGATGGTCTGTTAGAAAGCAGACCATGAATCATTCAGTGCCAATCCTTAAAAAGTCTTTTGGGGGCAAAAAGAGCTCTGAACTCTTCACATTTTCCCTCTATACACTGGAAAACAGATTAGTTTAAGAGGGAAATTGGTAAAGTTTCTTCTTGCCACATGCAGAAGTTGTTGACATGAGTTATTAACCAGGTGACCCTGTGCTGGAATAACTGCATACATAGAAAGCTTACTCTGACCCATTTTTCTTTGCTGACCACTCTGACAGTGGTCTCTACTAAACCACGCACCCTTGTGAATCCTTTCCCCACTTTCTGTCAGGATTAACTACTCCCCGTTCAACCCATTTACACTGCGGCTAAGCTATGCCCCTGCCTCATTACTGCCAGTCACACTCTCTCATCTCCATTTGAACCATCCCATCCTGGAATGCTTCTCTACAAGTGCAATCCTTCTATCCTCACCTTCAAAGCCCTTCTCTGTTCCCTCTTTCCCAAAGCAACCCCTCACCCCTTACACACAGACAGCAGCCTTGCTCACCCTTTTCTCCCACTGCCCCCCAAATGTTTCCATTCTCAGTAAGTGCCCATGACCACACAGCCCCCGTATCACCTTCCTTTTACTCTCACCTTACAACTCATCCTGTTATCTAGCCTACGGACATCTGTAAAGAAATTACCATCTGGTAAGCAGGAAGTCCCACCCACTAAACTGACCAGTTCACTATGTATGAACCATGCATACAGTTGGGCACTACTGAAATAACCTATTATTACTGCCACTTGTTTTCCTTCCTCTCTTTCATCTTCTGATCCTTTGTTTGTCTTGCCTTCTCACACTTATGAATGATGAGAAGATATATTTGTATGCAGGGAAAATAAGACAAACAAGAAATTAGAGCCCAATACAAATTAGTTGCATTGAACAGCAATCTACCCTCCTCCCAAGGCAGAAGATGCTCAAAGACCATACAAGAACTACCAGTGTTTGGAGGCAACTGGGTGGCTTTGAAACTCAGAATAAAGTTGAAATGTGACATGTCCTTTACCCAGGAACTGCTGGGGTATAAGTGGGTTCAGGGAATACCTGATGCTCTCTGTGATAATACATTTTTTGTTGAATTTGACCTACTGTATTCACAGAATTAGCAAATACATTGATTAACTATTTCCATGGAACTGTAACTCCTGAGCTGCTTTAGTGCAGTCATCTCACGTAACTTTTTGTGACTTGTTTTTCCATATCTATAAGCAATGCAAACACCACCAGAGTAGCAGGACAAATGATTACAGTGTGTTTGAAAGGCACTGTAGAAATATTATAAATACTCTACATCTTTCCAATATTCCCTGTCTTCCTTTATAGCAATTGTTGCACACTACTAAAAGGACCAAGAGAGACTATCAAAATCGTAATAGCTATTGAGTTCCCTTCACCTGTACAGTATATCAGATTAATGGGTCCCATGAACTCTGGTAACACCATTAGAAGGGACAGCATGGAATCAAAACACAACAGTATTTTTTCTAAATGGACGGTGTGTGATCATTTCAGGTAACATTTAAGTCCTCATTACAATGAGGAAATCATCTCACCACTGAGACATAATGAAACACCAAATTAATTTTAATTAGTGATTCCTAGTTCAGGGTTTGTATTTTTGTGACATGGTAGGATAGAGGATCCTAAACCATGTTCTGTTTATGACATAGTCAATTAGTTCATCTCTTAGCATTAACTAGCATCTACCTTGTCCCATTTAACTCCATTATCTTTAGAGGAAAATGACAGCTTTTCATGCTCATTATTAACACTAAAGTCCAGCCAGTAAAACCAAAACACTGCTTTCTTCCCTCTCCCCTTTGAACAACTCTCCTGAATGGGGAAAATAAAAGACAGAAAGGAAGATTTGCTATTTACAAGCATGAAATTACCATGATTTAAATTAGGAGACAACTCAACAGTACACATATAGCTTTTAGAAACTGAAATCACTACAGATAGGCTTTATCTTCATCCTAAAATGTATGAAAGAGCTGTATCTTGGTTCAAGTCTCTCAGGTGGCTGACAAATTCCATCTACAATGCCCACAGTAATGTGTTGTAAGGCGAAAGAATTCAGAGAAAGGCAGTCTATGGAGGTTTCTCTGGGTTCAGCAATTTTTCTATACCATTGGACGATTATTAGTACATCTTGGATCAAAATCAGGTTCCAAATTGTTACTAGTTGTTATTATTGCAACACCAAGGTGAAACCAACAACAACAAAACACCAAAAAATAAAATGTTATCTTCATAGCCACCCCGAACAATGCAGTTATCCTCAATTAGTGAATTACTGCCCATCACTAAATAAGTGCATACTCTGAAACAACCTTAGGTGTGAGCTGAAACCCCTTTATGGACCATTATCAGGCAGAGCTCCAAAGGCTTTACATAATTTACCTCATAGCTGGAATGACTTAAGAGTTTGCAAATGCTAAAATACATCAAGGTTTAGCTGACAGGTTTTATGACTATGTCCTTGTTTTCCTCAGTTTCTTTCACAAGCACTTGTAGAGCAGTGTCTTTGTGCCAGGCTAGTTATTCTATGTTGTAGCCTTGACTGCATTTTCAGACAAAATCAAGGCTTATTGAATGCAATGAGCAGACCCACTATCTGATGATCCAAAGTGAAGGAGTGTAGTATTTACCATAATTTTTAAGAAAAAGAGAAAACAAACCCAGAATAATGCAAAATAAGAAAGAAGTAGGATCTTTCATCATTGCTTTTCCTTTGTACCTGTAGTAATAGCTAAGAAGCTGGTTTAGTGTTCGTCTTGTTAATGGCATAATTGACAGAATGATTAACTGAATGAATGAAGTACAAAAGGCCAAGAAAAGAGTACTTACAGAATAGCTCAATGAACAATTAATTGAGAAAGTATATTAAGGTCTGACTTAGTTTAATAAACTGGTAATACTGAAAAAAAACCCTCATCCCCCTGAGCTAGTGTCACTCTTCTGAAGCATCAGACCAAAGTGCACAGAGACGGTAGGGAGTACACACACCTTAAAAGTAAGATTTGTTCTTCATTATTGTCCTGTGTCTGCATCTTTGTGGGTAAGATAAACCTCCAGTTTATAAGCATAGATGAATTTTGGCTGCTCTTAACACAAGGTTACTAAAAGAAGGTTGTCTTCCAGAGTCAGAACAATTTTATCAGATTCTTGCTACTGATTTCTGTAAACTTTGGAAATGGAACAAAGCTCGCTCTCTGCCTCATAACTGTGTTTAGTAATCCCAACTCTGCAGTTCTTATCTCATCACTGGGAATGTCATAAGCACCTGGATTGTTATCAGGCAGAGCTCCTAACAACCAAGCATCCTGACAGCATCTGGCTAATCACATTCACTTTTTTGGTCTCTTCCTCCACATAACTGGAAGGATATACCTTTTCCAGGCTGCCAAATCACTGGTCATTTACACTGCTACCTTCTGTAATGTTTAATCTTCATAATGCCTCACACTCTTCATCACTGGCAAGTAATTCTTCTCATGAAATAAAAATAAATAATACAAACAGAACCAGAGCTATCCTTTCACTATTCTTACAGTAACAGTTCAATCTAATGAAGTCCTAGGAGGGTAGAGAGCCAACAGCAGAGCTACTAAAAAGAAAAATTCATCTCAAACTTAGAAGCGATGAGAATGGTATTACACGTTACATAAAAGCATATGTTGGAAATGAGTGTGGGTGTAAAACAGAGGAAACAGTAGCCTGGGTTTGCAACGAAAAAGCATCATCAACAGAATAAATGGTGTTCTTTAGACTTCCATTTATATTACCGTTTATTTCACCTCTGAATTTGTACCAAGAAGTAGGAATTGTGACTGTCGTGTACAAATGGTCAGGGTATGTAGTGTGTAAGACTACACATTTAAAGCAGATGCTGGGTGTAACAATGACCAGAAGTAATTTGAGGGAACTCTGAAAAGAGATGTGTAAATCCTAATGTCAGTAGAAATCATCAAAAGAATCTATTATAAACATGGTGATTTGGTTTTTTTCCTATGGGCTATCTATCTGTTTAGATGAAGAGAGTCTATGGAGCCTCCAATGTACATTTAACAAAGTAATTTCATTTTAAGGTAGATATTTGGTTTTCAGGCTTGGTGTGTGTGTTAAATATTTAATTAGTTACTTGTGTGTACATGTGCCTGTGTGTGCTGAGGGGAGTTAGTGTGTCTGTGTGTGTAAGTCTATGTATATGTGTATATAGGTACATACAGTGTGTACATATCTGTGTGGAAGTGTGTGCAAGGCAGGTCAGATTACCCTGGCAATTACCAAACAATTCCTTTAAGAGCATGACTGCAACTCTGGAAAACACAGTGATAGGATAAACACTTAAAATGAGAAAAGACAAGTATCAGCCCCACAATTCTAAGAACCTGAGTAGTGACATTTGCAGCCACCTCTGGACTCTACCTTTTAATGACAAACCACAGAGAAGACTAATTATTTATTAATTAACTGAAAAAAGAGAAATGGCAAGAGGAAACGAGTATTCAGCTTGCTAGAAAAGCTTGTCTGTCATAAGCTAGATCAGTCAAACATAAAACCCTTCTCTCACTTCACCTCCATAATAACTGTATATTTAGGGTAGGTTACTGTAAAGAAACAGATCACAAGAGAGACTACGGAGAGGGAACACCCATCACTACAGCTTTCTTAAGTGTACCAATAAAAAACAGATGAAAACTGCCTGAGACTCTGGGACTGCCAGACCGAAGGCAAGTAATACTGTCGGCAAACAAAGGCTTTGCAGATCTGAGAACTATCCTAATGCCATCAAGAGTTAGGCTCTCTTATCAGAGGGATTTTCCAGGAAATATGTTAATGTCCACGTAACACGGGCTAATTGTAGGATACACAGCAGAAGTACTGAGCATGAAACAGTGAAATGAAACTGCCCTCCCCTTCACAGGTCACTGCAAGGTCCTGTCGCATTTTCACAATGAATAAGCTTGTATTTAGATGATTGTAGTGGATTTAATTTATAAACGCTGTCCACTTCCACAAGAAAAAGAATGCTTTCATCAGATAAGTGAAACTTTTGACTCCTCTGGCACCTTTACCAGTGAAGGCAACAAGCAACACAGGGCTTTAGCAGATTATATTTCAGTTTTAGCACCCATTCTGTAAATGCCTATGGAGATCTGGTGGAGTTCAAGATTCTGCTTTTACAGCTACTGACATTCTCAAGTTGTGAAAATAACCTAAAGAAATAAATTCCGTCTTCCCCTCTCTAACACTCCCACTGCGTTCTGCTATGTAGATTTTACAGAGACAGGCACATGCACAATGTACTTGGGGGCTATTTGGATGGAAATAGAAAAGCTATGGAGCAAGACAGAGGCAGCCTAGATGTAAACAAGCTGAAACTGCTGGCAGCTGTGCTGTTACAAATAAAATTGCATTCCCCACCGTCTTCTCACTTATCAATTTTGACAGAAGACTGTCCTGACTTCTCATAAACAGCATCGAAAAGGACAAATC
Source organism: Eurypyga helias (assembly GCF_000690775.1). Lineage (NCBI taxonomy): Eukaryota > Metazoa > Chordata > Aves > Eurypygiformes > Eurypygidae > Eurypyga > Eurypyga helias. The sequence continues at coordinate 24,589 of NW_010228906.1, forward strand.
ACATTGGGTGTCAGATTTGCCAGAATGGATTTGGTTGGTAGCTTATGACAAAGAAACAGAGGGTTATCTCCATTCCTCATGGTGGGGAAAAACAATGCTCTGTCCAAGCGGTGGAGGCTCTACCTTATAGGTTAAAGTCTCATTTAATCCTCGTTTTTTAAAAGTCTGGTTTAGATGTAAGAATCTCTGACAGAAAATTTGTTTTACATCAAAGCAGAAGGGAAAAATACCATCAAGCATTTCTCAAATATATAATCAAAAAGCAAATACAACATAGAATAAGAAATATCTCAAACAAAAAGCACTTTCCTGCTACTACACTTAGAGCCACACGCTGCTTTGTGTCCAGACAAAGAATGCTCTGGGACAGCAGGATGCTGTAGACAATGGTAGCAGTGTTAAAGAAAGAAAGAAATAAAAGTAGCAGCAGAAACAAAACAGAATTATTATGCTGACATATAGGCACCTATTAATAAAATACCATCTTGCAACTGTGGGAGCAGAATTTAGCCCTGTAGCTGATGGAACCTTTGATAATAAAGAAAATCTATTGAATATGGGAAGTCACTCCCTGCAGCTCTGGAGAGAAAATTTTAGGTGTGCACTACATTTCTATGTAGCAAATCAAACAATGGAGTAACTTAAGGCATGGCAAGCCTGCTGGTGCATATTCAGCTGTCTGATGTGTGATGATCAGTAACAGCCTGATGGCTGTGAGTAGGAGGAGGAAGACACCCAAGTGTCAGCTGAGACGCTCAGTGGGTGAGTATGGGGGGCAGAGAGCACTCACGGAGCAGATGCGGGGACAGGCTGGGCTGGATGAACGATGGAGCTGGACTGTGAATGTGAGACACCTTTGATCACTGTGCTATGAACAAATTTAGCACTGCAGTGGGAGGAAGGGTCTAAGCATATGGGGATGAGATAAACACAACTTTTAACTCTGTGGGCCTTGCAGGCTTGGTGTGGCCTTTCTGACTTTCTTTTAAAGGATATTTTAAGCCTTGAGTTTAAAGACACATGGTGGACTTTACAGTGAGTGTATCTCGTAAAGAAGTATAAGGGGGGGGAAATCCTTTCTAGATTGCAGGCTTCCTGGCTGTAAAAGGCTCAACAGCTGATGCTATATCCTCCAGGAAGTCACAAACATCCACTCAAACCTGAGTTTTCACCCTTAGCTAGGCTGCATAATACCAAATCTTCAGATTCCTGTCAAAAAGATAAATACAAAAATCAACCCTTATTGGAAGTATTAAATATAAAGTACCTTAAATGCTATTAAACCCTCCATTTTTCTCTCTATTGTCTGGATGATCATACTTACTGGAAAGTAAAATGTCCTCAGCATACTTCATTTCAGACAAGCCATGGTCTTACTCTTCTCCCTAATTCTACATCTGTATTCATTCTCTTTATTTCTGTAAAAAAGCAATATGAATACTAATTTACTATAAGTACTTAACTATATACATAAATTTTCCTATTTTATATATGCAAACATGTTTTCACCTGCTTGAGAGCCAACACCCCTTCTGATATGTTCTGCACTTGAGAAAACCATGAACTCTTACTTTCTGAGCAGAGATCCATGATGAACAGCTTATATATAGTATTTCTCAGCAGTCAGCTTTGGTCATCACTTTTGGTCTTTCACTCAATATATGTGTGAAGTTGCAAGGATACAAGAAGAGTTTGAAGCATAATTAACCAGCTGATGATATGCAGCAAAGGGTTTCCTTTTGACTAATCTTAGATTCTACATTTTCACTTTCTTCTCACTGAACAAAGTAGGTGGGAATAGCATAGACAAGGCAGAAACTGAACCTTATGGTAAAATCAGATAAGCAGACTGGAGTAGTAACTATTCCACTGTGCAGTGTGAATGAGTATACTAAACTGTCACATTGGCTCACAGCCTCTATATTCCAAAGGAGTACTTTGCTTTTGGACAGTTTTTACAAAAAATAAACCAGAGAGTTGTTATTACATGTAATTGCAGAAAAAAAAAATTGACATTTATTAAAGCTCCTATCTTGATCCCCATATTGAAACTCTTTAGCTTTCAACATTGAAAATTAAGAGATACAGTTAAGGAATCACTGGTCTGAGCCATTTAAGGGGTAGAGGGTACAAGCCCCTTAAACTTTACCTGTCCAATTTGTTTTGGTTTTGGGGATTTCCAGAATTTGGTCCCCAATCTGTTTTCCAATAAAAGGGCTTTGACATAAAATGTTAGAACAGACCTATTCTGGAGTATCAGGTTGGAATACAGTACTCCATGTCTGGCTAGAAGTCCATTAACTAGTTAGAGGGCTAGAGTACATCTCGTACAAGGGGAGGCTGGGCAAACTGCCTTTGGTTAGCCTTTTGATGAGAACTATGTTCTTAATAGGGAGATATTATTGCTTCCTTCAAGTACCAAATGCAAGGGTCCAGAGAGGTCAGAGCCAGACTTCCTGGAGAGGCACTTTGACAGCCACACAAGACAAAAGACATGACTTGTGACTCAGAAAATTCCAATTAGATATTTAAGGAAGTGCTTCTTACCATGAGGGTAGTGAAAAACTGGAAGATTTGTCCAGAGACATTGTAGACTGTATACTATAAACCATAACCAACTATTATTATATCAGCTATATGATCAGCATCCACTACTTCGCCCCTGTATGATAGTCTCTCTCTGCAATCTCTGGACTTGGCTCAAACAGTGGTACTTGAAACCAACTTGGAAAATTCAATGGTGATGTCTGCTGAAGGGAATGGGACAATATTAACATGACATCAGACCTAAAATCTTTACAGTGACTTCTACATTTCTGTTTGCTGTTTGTTGTGTTGGATATTAAGGTCTGGAAGGGATCCAACACCTGCAAAAGCTCTATGTACTTGGATCCAGCCTCTGCACTCAAGACGGTCAGATATATCCTTCTCTGTCCACAAATGTCCCCTTCGATACACCAGGGACCTTCTCAGAAGACCCCAGTGTCTGGAGTTTTCCTGACTCTAATGGTATAGAAACATTCAAATCTGGCATGCTTCAAAGGAGCAAGGAAAACCTGTTGAAAGTAAGAATTCTGGTAAGATCAGGAACTTCAAGCCCCCAGAAAATAGCTATTCCCCTTCCGAAAAACACATGTACTGCAGCTGTTGAGAAACCAGATTCTCAGCTTCCTAAGTTTATTAAAGAGCCCCTTCATAGCTTAGAGCTCTTTCTAAACTGTAGCAAGTGCTTTTTTCTAGCCAACAAACCTTAGATACACAAAGTCCAGAGGTTTATGTGTTGTCATAGCTGCAGTTCAAATCAGCTGAGAATCACTTGGCATAATTAGCTTTCACTTCTCACAAAAAATTTCACTTATTACAGGTAAAAATCATACTTTATTTTTGCTGTATTTCAAAATGTTACTGCCCAGCACTTGGCTCTGTAAACATCATTATTACTGATGCCTCCCTGCTTTGGGCCTGAAACATGTCAGAAGATTTATCTGCCTCATCAGCGCTTTCTAAACACCCAGGCAGCCAATCGAAATGGGGAGGCATAACAGATGTGCCAACATCTGCTGCAGCAAGCATTTATCTGGACAGCAGAACATGTAGCCGAAGATTCAAACTCCTAACCAGTTACAATTACACACATTTGGACAGCCTTGATCTACAACTGTGTGAAGGCTATTTTGGAATATTAATTAAAACCAAGTTGAAAACATAATTTTTCAATTTTAGACAGCTGTGAGAAACATATCTTCCTGTAATTCAGTTTATGCCTTTCAGACAGTAAAGGCAAAATACTATGAAAAAGCTGAAGTTGAGCTTATAAAATTAGAAATTCTTAGAAAGCACTAAGCTTCAATTCCATCCCATACATGCTCATTTACTTTGAGATACATACATATTAAAATATCTATAGTTAAAATATGCAAATTTTAATCACATACACGTGCCTATAAATCAAGCACATGAAGTGACAGGCAATGACTTTTAAAACACATTTTTATTTTCCTGGCATGAAAATGAGGTCTTGGGCACCATATCCATGCTGAGTTTCATCTGTTCAAACTTCTGTTGCACATGGAAATATCCTCCACCCCCAAACACATACTTGTATAGATTGATGAAATCATGAGATGAAAGACAAAGCAAACTCATCATCTGCTTTTTTGATGCACAATACAGTTTCACCTGTATTCCTGCTCACCAAACCATGCCCTCCAGGAATGACTATCACATTCTCTTTGAACAGCTGCCTCATTAAATAAAAAAGCAAACTTCCAGAGAAAAGACCTCTCCTGCTTTTTTGATTTCTCCTCTGAAGGCCCAGCATGCATAATATTGAAACCTTGTTTAAAGTCCATTTTCTTGTAACAGGTTCACTCTTGCTACAGGTATTCGGCCCTTTCTTCCTGTGCTCTTGAATTTCCTAGGATACTAAGCTTTAAAATAGCAACATTATAATAAGCTGGTTAACATGACTTAGGTTATTTTTAAAAGAACATGCAAAAGAAATTATTGTTTACCATCTTTTGTCTGTATTGCTAGATTCCATGTCTCCAAGACAGACTACACAAACTTTCAAGCAGAAGACATATGAAAAATCGCATTAATAAACCCCTTAGAAACATTTTCACTGTAAAGTATATATGGAGATATGTGGCATAATTGTATAAAAGATGTCTAAACAAAGCATTTCTCCAAAACAGAAGATTTATAATCCACAGATCTCCATAAATATGAAAATATTGCCAGCACCTTTCTCTTTTTTCACTGAGTGAAAAACACATACCATATGTTGTAACGTTGCCCAGCAATAAAGTGCTGCTGAACTAAGCTCACTTTTCTTCATTTTCCTGGAAAAACATAAGCTATGACAACAAGGAAGATTTTTTTATTAGCTTTCAGATGAAGTGAGGAGTAACCTTGTGTTTGTTTTATGAAATCATGAAACAAAATGAATATCACTGACTTGATACATTTCCCTTCTGTTTTAAAACACAATAAATGGTAATAACTTTGATAAATTTGCCCATGTCAGTTTTGTATCTTTTTCTTCCCTCTCTCTCATGATCCTCTGTAGTTGTGGACACAATTCAAATCTCTGAATTGGGATATTCATTACTTAGGGGAAGTGAGATGACAGCAACTTCATCTGCTTTGAATGTCAGAATTTTGTGATGACATACAGTAACACACTCAAAATTAACAAACTACTGTGTCAGAAACTCCCCTGACATCCTCTTCCATCTAAATGATCCAATGACTAGCAAGGAAGAAGAGTGATTTAATGTCCAAAAAAGAGATGCATTTCAAGTAAAGGTTCCAGGGTTTTACTGCCAGTTCTGTCACTGACTGACTTGGCAAGTCCTTCAATATGGCTGTCCTTAGTTCACCTGCTTGTGAATTCCTGTGGCAATATAGGACACAGTGACACTGAAGAACCTCAGTGGAATGGTGTTAAGTTTAATTAATTTATACTTGAAAAGTCACTTCAATTCTTAAAAGACAGGTGAAAAAGTAAAAGGAAAGGACTGCTTCTTTTGCCACTCCCTTGCACATTTACAGTGTACAATTGGCCACAGTTAGGAGAAATTACGTATTTCTTATTGTCTATCTGTAAATTATGCTGACTTAAATGCCCAGGCATTTTAAAAATAAAAATACCAGAATCTTGTTCTGTAGTATGCCAAATGCATGTTAAAAGAGTGTTTAAATTATTACACAGTGTTATTCAAAGAATTACAGAAAAAAAAAAATCCAGTGCCACTACTCCATTTTAAAGGTGAACACTTCCATTTTTAGTTTGTAGTGACAGTCAGCTGGATCAGAGGCCAGGTGTTAGCAGCTCACAATCCCTTTTGAGTTAAAAAGAAAAAATCTCAAAGAAGGGTTTTAGAAGCTCCAACCACTGCAGTGCTTCCACAGGTTCAACTGTCCAATAAAATATTTACTTGTCCAGGAGGCTTCCTCTCAAGCTTTTAAATTAATAGTTTTAAAATAGCGTCCACCTTTTTCTCTGGATTTGTATGGTAATGACAGGTAGGAATGGAAAAAACCCACACACCTCAAGACCCCACAGATCATAAAGATTGTACTAAGCAACCAAGACCACAGATCACAGGCCCACACATACCCATTCACTTCCTTCATGATACTTCTCAACAGCAGATGTTATATAATAATAAGAATTGCCACAAAAAAATGAGACTAACGGTGTCAGTAAGATGTCTCTGTACCATGGGGCACCTACAACTCCACCACAACTGCTGGGCAGTTACAAACTGATGGTCAGAAAATAAACATAATACAGTAAGTTCATCTGAGCCCACTCCAAGCTGTCAGATCAGTCCCTCCACTACAACAGCAGCTTCATAAAGATAAGGCATATGGTGAGAAGTACCTGCTTTTCCACTGAAAATCTACACCACACATTTCACGTTCTCTTTACCACACCAGTCAGGTCTGATGATAATGGAAAGACACAACCTTGTCCACCATTTCAGCTCTTCTACACTGCAACATCCATGTCGCTGATAAGATCTTTATTTCTTGAAGGCCTCTGTTTTAAATTCCATCTGGTGGTTGCTGAATGAAAAACGTGCCTTTTATTCACTGAAGACTCCTTTTTAATTCATCCCAAGCTTTACGAAGTTCAGGAAAAAAGAATCCAGTTGCAACAGGAAATACAGAACAAACAAGCACAACCTGATAGCAAGTAACAGAGGTATTACAGTGGTTCTGCCCCTTCACTTCGCTGTCATCCTATCTGAACATGTCGGCAACTTGGCTTGAGTGATCCCTGCCAAAACAAGGTGTTGTTCTCTCTCTCCACCCTGCCTCCCCCTCCCTTTACAGTATTAAATAAATACCATTAATTAATAGCTGTGAAGAGAAACTCCATGCTACATGTAAGGAATTTCTAGAAAACTCTTATCTAAGAAATGTTTTCCATTTTGATGGTTACACATCTGTCTTCTGGATTAGCTTCGTTGTACAGAAACACTCATCAGGTAACAGCAAAACAGCCTGACTACAGTGACTGGAAACGCTGGCAAGTGTGTGCACAGAAGCTGTTTCCATAAAAACTGTTTATTCAGGTGTTAGCAATTGAAGCAGGAGCTCCAATTGCGTTGCCGCGAGTGCCTGTAATGCTCACACAGAGGTGTTTGCAGGCTATCACAGCTCTGAAGGGAGCTGTTACAGGCTATCAGCTCAGTAATCCTAATGTTAAAAAGGCCCTAAATATGTATTTACAAGATAGACAGATCTATTTTGTTTACTGATTAAATAATCCATGTGTTGAAAAGGCCTTAAATACGAATTCACAGGGCAGGCAGATCTCTCTTGGCCTATTACAGCAGTGGTGGGCCTTTCAGAAAGTCATCAGAGACCACACTTCAGTGGTCCACGAGGGCCATAACCCACAAATACTTACATATTTAAATAACTTTATTCAGATAAACAGCCTCACTCAGACTGCTAACCTGAACAAAATCACTTCTTGTTTTGTTCTAAGGAAAAAATGCCAGTAAAATCCATCAGTTCTAAACTGTTATGTCACAGAAACAGGAAATTTGAATTTGCATCTGAAATACCTTCCCTCAGCACGATGGGATAAGTGTTCCTGGAAGAGTAAACCAATGCATTACTGCTGCACTGCATCGGCTGCAATGCTCAAATACAGTAAGAGAAACAAAGAGAACAGGATCAAATTCTCCTCCATGGGTGTTTTAAGTTCAGTGAGAAGAGATCTACACAAAACCTTACTCGTGGCCGATTCCCAAAGTTTTGCAGGTTTTCTCTCGTTAAGGCCCATTTTTGTCATTTGCGAAAACAGCCAACAGTACCTGATCCAGAAATGCTCAGGTCAACAGGAAGCCTTAGCAATTTCAGTGGGTTTGGATCAGGCCAGCGGCAAACTTAAATGACTAATCTACATTTACAGTAAACAGATTTATGAGTGCACATACTTATCAAAACATTTAAATGAACGGCTGTGCATAACCATAAATTAGCACTTACATTCAACACGCATACACACATTTATTTCCTTATTCTGACTGAAAATCTGTCCCTTGGGTCTACAAAGCAGAACATGAACTTAAGAGTATTCATTTTTGCCCTGAGGTATTAACCAACCCTCAGAGCACTCTGGGTTGCCCTGTTTAGGAGGAGATACTGATGATGGAGTAAAGCAACTTTCATATGAAGCTTCTAATTTCCAGGAGTCCTATTTTCCAGAGCACGGGAGGAATCAAAACGGCAGGTGTGTAGTTTCCAGGTCATGCTCCATTTCACAGAGGCATCAGGTGGGGAAAATCTCACACGGCTTTTTCTTAAAACACTGTTCTTTTTTGTGGCTGTTGTTTCTTGCAGGACCTCTGATCCTTTCATTGTCTGGACACAGAAGGCTTCATAAAAACTGACTACAGAAAGACTTCACCTGCACATCCCTCATGTAGTTGTCTCTTGATTTAGTGACATATACTAACCTCCTGAGCAAAAAAGTAAAATAATGAAACTCAGTGGTTTCCAAGACCTTAAGTGAAGAGCACCCGAGTAACTCATAATGTCATACAGAAATGAAATTTTCATAATTTCAATTTCAACTCAAGCCTTAGCAAATTCTCCCAGGTATGGTCTTAATACTATCCCAATCTGTTAGCACTAGCATTTGCATGCAATAAACTAGAGTCATCAGACACAGGCAGGGGAATACAATCGCTGCATCCTGCCTTTTTCCCTCTGAAAACACTAATTCTGGCATGGTGGACCACTGATGTGGTTTTGCAGGCTCCTGAGAGCTGTCATTGTACAGAAGCAATCACTTGTCCCTTTGCCTATGAAGGAGAACAATTAGAGCTGGAAAGTCTTTTAGGCAACTATGCTGGTCTCAACACCCAACCTCCCTCAACCCCCTCTTTTCCCGCTGTCAATTCTGAGATCAAACTTCAGCCTACTCTTCCATATATGCAACAAGTTACCTTGGACCCACTGCTATCCCACTTCAAGGATGTCTGCCTTTGCTATTTGTAAGAAGTATTCAGATAGAAATAAGATTCTTTTCCTATCTCAGATGCATGCGATGCTAAAAGCTGTAATTCCTCAGAGATATTTGCTCTCACAGCAGAAACCAATCACTTTCTGTTTTGCTTCTGCTCGAAAGTTACTTCAGCACACAGATGGTTCGAAGGTCTCTGCCCTTAGATAAGGACTTGTTGACTAAATGACACTACCTGTTTGTGCCTGCTTGTAACACCGTATTTTCTTCTGCCCCTCTTGTTGAAAGGCTGTCTCCTCAGACTGAATATGTAGGATCAGACATCAGTGACACTTTCTTTTTGTCCAGCTTTGTCTTTACAATGTTCTTTGTGCTTTTTTAACCTATTTTTTCACTGTTCCACCACTTAAGCGACTTTGTCCCCTTCATTTCTTTATTACTGCCAACATTCCAAACCAAGTATGTATTATGTTCACTCTCCTGAATAGCAGGTTCGGAAATTTTATTGAAGAAGTGCACGTCTGTGAGCTTATTTACTCCTCTCTAGCACCAGTATCCTCTGTTCTTCTTATAAGGACAAATTTTAGGACCATCTTTAATACATTCAGTGGGGGCTATGATGCTTTCAGTCCTTTCACCTCATTGGTACCAGGGAGTGTGACATACACTCTAACATCACATGTGTCACTGCAGCAGCACAACAGCCAGTCACATCCAGGCTGGGTGGGTTTGTCCTGAATACCTCTGGCACTCTTTCAGTGATACTGACTGCAAGTCCAACGGAGCATTTACAAATCAGTCAATTCCTGCTTTATCTTAAAAGCCCTCATGAGTATCTGGGTATGCCAGAATTGCAAATCTTTTGATCTCTTCCTTCCAACATTGACTGATACTGGCTCTGACCCCTGCCTGAATATCTACCAACAATTTGGATTCCTTTTACAACAAGTTTTGCAGCAGCAACATGAGGATGCTCAAGTTGGCTATCCTCAATCCCCCAGCTTCGTCATCTTCCCAGCCATTTATTTAAAGTATGGTACTCTGTGAAGCCTAATGAACCTCCCAGGGAGTTCATCCTTCCAAGACAATTGGACCATACATGAGTTTATTGCACTGTGACAATCTGAGCACAACCCACTGGGGTTTTCTAGCTTAGAAATGGAATAGAAGAGTCCCGTAAGTGTCTAATCCTACCAAATCCACTGGCCAGTGTAGTCCATACTGCCAGTGCTGGCTACCACATGTGATCCTCCTGTTGGTTTCTTATGGTGGTAACTCAGGTACTTAAATGCCAGCACATATCTGTAAGCAAGTTCCAAGCTGATCAAACCTTTCCAGGGCATTCCCTTTTTTGGAAAACATTCTCATTTACACTGATGACTAGCGTGTTACTATCACCTTACTTCCTAATCTGGCTGAGTATTTTGCATTTGTGTCTCAGAACTGATGCATTCTTCACTTACAAACCATTTCTAGGGAATAACGAGGTGTTGCTCTAGTTCTTTTTCTGCTCACTGTCTTGTTTCAATCCCTTTCTGAAGACTCCAGGTTTGGCTTTGAATACATTTAAAAACTATGAAGTCTGCCATGGAGACCTGTGAGCTGCTTATCTATAACCCTCTAGTACAACAGGAATGCTAATGCGCAGTTTGAAAACTGGACCATACTCCTGAAACCAGGTATGTCTTTTGCTGTGTGTGATTAGCAAAGGTTCACATCAGAAAGTTGTTACAAATTATAAAAAAACAGTGATAAAATCATGGAACACTGACACAATCTTCCTTCTACAGAAAGCACAGTAATAACAATAAACCTCTT